>NW_027493826.1:0-58697 GCF_021521415.1 Bidens hawaiensis
ACCCAAACCAACACCAATATCACATACCAATATCACATACCACACCCAAAACCCAAAATCACCCCATCTTCCAAACCTTTTTTTAAAAACATGGCTGGAAATTGGTACCCAAACCTAGATTCAGATTACAGTTACGACGATTTATGGTCGGCACCGGACCAAGCGATGTTTTATTCGGGGTCGCAACAATCATCCGGCTTTCAACCATCCAACATACAACCGTCTCCTAACTTTGTAGTTCCGGAGACACATGAACCAGAAGGTGAAGCTGCGGGACAAAGAAGACGCGTCCACCGGAAAAAACAAGTTGCAACGGACGGGTCGGGTTCGGCTTCGACTGGAAGGACGAAACGGAAAACCACTCCGTGGTCATCATATGAGAAGGAAGCCCTGTGTCGGGCTTGGATAGTCATTTCTGAGGATCGGCGTTGCGGTAATTGTTTTAACGTTTTTAAAAATGATTTTTAATAAAAAAGTTAAATAAAAAAGTTAAATGACTTACAAATTTATTTATGCATTTTGCAGCGGACTACCAAAAGAGCAAGGTCTTTTGGACAAAGGTTAGGGAGACGTTCTATTCGCTCGTTGGGAGTACAGAGCGGAACGCCGATATGATTTCGGGTCGGTGGACCGAAATCAGAAAATTTGTCGGCTTGTTTACTAATCTGTTCAACAGGAACGCCGGTCGTATGAGACCAAGTGGCAGTGACGATTTGGCGGTTTATAATTTCACTGTCGAAGAGTGGAGGCAGGAGTGCCTGCGGAGGTATGGGACGGTGAAGACGTGGGACGATGTAAAGGTGTGGGAGAGGTTGAGAAGGTGTTCTAAGTGGGTTGAGCTGGTGGCGCCGGACGTTGATGCGGAAGTAGGGCCGAAACGGACTAAAACTAGTTCGTCTGGAGCGTACAACACTTCCGCCGGGTCGGATTGCCGGGTTGGATTCGACCTAAACGTTGCGGGGGAGGAAACGTCTTCACCGCCGAGGAGGCGGCCATTGGGAAGGGACGCCAGGGGAAAAAAACCGGCTGAGGGGGAAGCCGTAAACATCAACGATCTTGTTGAATCCCTCAATAAATTCAACAACACCATGGAGGTGGTCTCTAATGACAAAAAGGAAAAAAAAAGAATGAGAGATTTGGAATTCCTTACAAGAGACTTCAGTAACCTAAATCCGGTCGACCAAATGCTGATGGAAAAACAAAAGGAACGTATCCGGAAGAGGTTGATCGAAGAAGACCAAGCCGAAGAATAAGAATAATGTTTTTTTTAGTACTTTAATTTTTTTTTAGATATTAATGTGTTTTTTTAATTAATGTGTGTTTTTTTAAATAATTTATGAGTTTTTTTAATAATACGTTTTTTTAATACATTTATAAAAAAATAAAAAAAAAAACCGCTCGCGCCCCCTCTCGCGCCCCTCCACACCATGTCCCGGGGCGCGAGCACCACAACCAATACCCATCTTATCAAGTTTCTCTCTCTGCCACACGTCACAATATTATTGGCTGGCGCCCCCACTCGCGCCCCCTCTCGCGCCCCCCACACCCCTCAGCCTTAGTTAGATGTGTCTTTAAATGCTTAATATTAACCGTAGCAATTAGTAAAGTTGTAATGACGTTATCATTGGGTACTTTTTTTTCACAACAAAATTTACTTTTACCTTACACTTGCAATAATTTAAACTCACAATCTCACATTTATAAATTATATTTCATTTATAAATTATATTAGGATACAATATTACTGAATCAATAGGTGATGTGTCATTGCATACTTACATTATTATATATTTTAGTTAGTTACTACTTTTTACGTTAATATATTATAATTAATTTTTTTAACAAACTGATATTTGTTTTAATATAATATAAATAAGTGTAATGAAATAGAACTATTTGTTTAGGACAAATACAATAAAAAACTAACAAGCTTTTTTATTTTTCTCGTCAAAAGATTATGTACATGCTAATTTTGAACATAATAATGAAATCAAAATAAAATAAAAAACTTAAAAGATATTTAGTTATCATATACTTGAATGGACGAACATTAACACATGTTTTGCACATTTAATGTTCGTAAACGGCCTTCTATATTCGTTCATTTATGTACGCTTGTTTAAATTTTAATAAATGCATAAGTAGTTATATTCATATAAATATAAACATAAATAGATATGTGTTGATAAATTGTGAGACATGTTCGTTTGCGTTCATTGCTAACTTATGTTCGTTTATGTTTTGTCAGCTATGTTCGTTTTTGTTTGTTCAAAAATATTCATTTAAGTTTGCTTGTTTGGGTACTCTTGTATTTGTTTACGTTTGTGAACTGTTCATTTAGTTTTAAATGTATGGACATGAACAAATACGTTCATTCTCTTGATGAAAGAACATGCAAAAGAAAGTGTTTGATTATGTGTTTGTGCTCGGTTAAATTTAAATGAATGAACACGGGCATACCCCGTTCGTGATCGTTTGGTTCGTTTATAGGCGTATGACGATACTAGAATGTTAATTAACAACTATGATTCACAGTATTCCTACCAAACTCTTAAATCTAACAAGGAAACTCAATATTGTTGTAAAATTTACTTCCATCCTATCATTTGTAATTTTAGGAGGATCTCTTTTGGTTAATTGAATTTAGCGGTTAGTTGTTTAAATTAATTTTTACAATGATTGTGTTCAAAATTAGCACGCACAGCGACTTTAATCTGCAATAAATTGTTTAATGACTTTTATATATAAAAAAGTACGTTAGTTTTTATGATATTTATCCTATATTTTAATATAACAAACGATTAAAATAGATATAGTTAACTACTATAATTACCTATATACTAAATAGGAACTTCTCTTTGTGTCTAAAAAAAGTGATATTCATTGTTTGCTACTCATAGAGCTCAATATACAAGTCAAATGCATTATTTAAAAATTCATTTTAGAATCTTGAGTTTCTAAACAAAACATACATTACCTTCATATCAAATAGCAAGTTTTCTAAAATATATAACGTATCTTTTTAACTATCTCTAAGCTAAAAAAAAACTGAGAGACACTTGTTACCATTCTAGGCCGCCTCAACTTATGTTTTGATTAAATCTCCGTCTCCTATTAAATAAATATATTTAATTAAATATATTAACAGATACATAAGTTGAATATAACTATGGATACTTATTATTAAATTATCTATAGTTATTGAGTCTCCAAATAACTAAATGAACTTAGTTTTTGCTTCATCACTTCTATATAAGTCTTCATATATCACAAAGTTTAAAGATATGTTCATTAAAATGTTAAACTTTAAAATCCTATAGACGATATTAAAGACGATATTAAAGTGTCGCATTGCGCCCACCGCCCATGTCACATGCCCACCTGTGCGAGTTAGGTGTTTCACCCCTTTTTGGATCTCCACACATGTTTCATCATTTTGAGGGAGGGTCGATCTTCTTTATAAACCATTAGAATTTAAAAGGACAACCCTCACCTATGTGGGATAAGTTCCTAACTTTTATCCACATAGCTTTATATCGATATTTCATTACGTTATATCTATATATATACGATTTAGTCTATTATGACGCCCTCATATACTTTTAACACAAACCCAAAAATAGATATGTATAAATACATATCTAATTAATATAAATATTTACAGTGCAAATTTTTTTCAATAAAATGTTAATTGGAACCCCTTAAAATGACACCTAGGCTAGCTAGCATCATGCATGCTACATGTATATTTAAGATTCATCGTCATAAATTATATACTCACGAAAAACGTCACACTTTGTTTTTCTATTAAAAATGAAGGTTAGAATGACGTCATGTTGCATGCACAACTTCATTAAGTATGACACTACTTCATTTTCATTTTTATTTCAATAAATATAATATTAAAAAAGATTGAGAATTTAAAATCTAAAGCTAGCTGGTTGGAGTTAGTCACATGCCATCATTTTATTGAACAAAAAAACACCACCACATGCTGTTCCTTCCAACAAAATTGAGTTGATTTGCTGCAAAATCCATCATAAGATTTATATCTCAGATTTTTCTTTATCAATCTCATAAGAGAATAGATTCAAAAGTAAACCACTTATACAACATGTGTTTTTTATTTTTATTTTTTTACTTTAACTATGAGAATTACCTGTTATCCGAAAACTCACATGACCCACTAATACCCTTCACATCAACAAAACGAGTTAAATCTCAATTTGTGCCAGAAAGGTGATCTTTAAAAGGTAATGATTGATTGGGCACTGCCGGAGAGGTACCTATGTTAGAGATCGAGGAATCATTTGCTTACCAATGCGCCATCTTTGTAGGTTCAAAATATGTGCTAATTTCTTTATCAATAAATGGATAACATTACTTTAAATTTCTAGATTAATCCTACACTTTTAACCCATGTTTTTTCTTGCTTAAATCAAGCATACAGTTCAAGTAAAGAACCCTAGCTAAGCATCACACCATATGCAACAGTTAACTATGAAAAAACTTTGACTAGCTAACATTTGAAGTTTATATATGTATTAATGAACAGTCAAAATATTGACTCTATTAAGCAAGAACTAGCGAAAGAGTTAGTAAGAATCTGTCACAACTACCCATATTACAAAATATCATATTTGCAGCCTGCTCTAGGCGGATCAAAAATTCCTTCGGACCAAACTAATTTATGCTTCAAGAATCAAATCTAGCTTGAAATATATTAAGTAACTTTCTATGAACATATGTCTGCATACACACACACACACATGGGTATGGATGTATGTGTAGTTATGATATAGAATATATCAGTTAGAGATGATTATAATAAACTAAACTAATATATTTTAACTAATAGTTTTGTATATAGCAAATCTTTATGAATATTGAATACCCTATCAAAATGGTTTCTGTAACTTAAGAAAACAGAAGAGTTTACATTGGTCCGTACACAAGATCTGGAACTAATTATTGGCTCATACATACCAACAAATACTCAAAGCAAACTTGATAATATGAGACAAGTCAAAGGACTTAAACTGAATACTTGATGTCCTTTGATCACTGCTTTCTTTTAGCAGATCTTGTAAATGAATATATCTGCGATTCTATTATTCTATATCTTTAACAAACTGTATAACCTAAGATCTAACCCTTTTTAATAACACACATCAATATATAATGAATATATGTTCAAAACACCAAAGAATAGCTATGAATATTAATAATCAAGATTACCTATATATTTTTGCATATGATTTTTGAAGCAGTCAATTGATTTCCGATGCAGCATCATCAAGATTCTCATGACCCAGAAACTATAGAGTTGACCGGCATGTGAATCTTGAAGACGCCGCATCAGTAAGCAATGACATTTGAAGCTGATTTGTCAGATTATTAGTGGCTTGAGATATAAAAAACCCTAGTATTTGTGAAACATATATAGGGTTTTTAAGGTGGGTGTGAGAGGATGGGATGGAGGGTTATGGTTGAGGGAAGAAATATATATAGTGGAAAACTTGAAAAAGTGTTTGGATGGTGGGGCCCACGTATATGAAGCCAAATTCAATTTTATATTTTCATGTGAACTTTTTTTTTTTCGTATGAAAGGCCAGCAAATTACATTAAAAATCATAAGATTCAAACCAAGTACCTATTTTCATGTGACTGAAATTGAAAATTCATAAGATTCAATTTTAGTTTTTCATGTGACCGGTTTTAAAAATCATATTACATCATATATAAATTAAAAAATTTATATATTCTATTACTATATTGGATATAACCAAAATAATAAGAAGTTATAATTAAATTCTTTTCAAATAATAAGAGAGATATGGTGAATGTAAAAAAGAATTCAGAAAGACAATTATGTCAAATTAAATATCACATAGAAGTATGTGTTTTAATTTCTTTGTTGTTATTTTTTTTCTCTCTTTACTATTATTAAAATAAAATATTATATTTGTTAAATACCAGTTGATCCGTACGATCTGACGTGGAAGTGGCAAACAATTCCAGGTGAAAGTTAGTCGAGAAATTGTATATTTAAATTAACCTTTTTATTTATTGACAACTTTTTTATGAAAAAGATAATTATAATATCTCACAATATCTTATAGATATTGATTCAAAATTTTCCTGTCTTGTAATATATCTTCTAGATATTTATAATATCTTCTGGATATTTAACCTCGCATTAAGACGTGGTAATAATAAATTACTAGTTTTTAAACTAAATCTATACACGAGAAGCTACGAAAAAAATATAGATTATGTTGAAATTAAAAATTAATCAAAATAGAAAAAAAAGAGGAAAATTACATGTGAAAGAGTTTTAAGTTATATATGTAATATCTCATGGTCGGTATCATCTTAACTTGAACTTTTTATTTATTATCTTGAAACAAAAACATGATTTGCACCCTCTAAAACAATTTGTTTATTTGAATTTACATGCTATCATATAATAATTGTAGGCATGCTTATATATAAACCTTTACACATAAATTATTGCGTTGAAAAGTGACAGTGAATACGAGGCTTAAATGTAACACTTTCAACGACCGAAGAGGAAACACTAGCTTTAGGTGATACAATCTACTCCTCTAGTTGTGGCCAACAACCTTGTACCTCTTTGACGTGTCCCTCTTCTTATGAAGATATTAGTTTTACAAATCGTGCCATCTATGTTTGGGTTTCCTTTTAATTAAGTCGTGAGGTGTTATAAAATATTTTGTATTTTGAATCTTATAAAAGGGGTCAAGCTGACTTTGTCGTATTACTTGTAAATTAACCCAAGAATATTGGATATCAAATCAACACACGCCTCAAACAATCAAATATAGTGAAAATAAATACTTGCAACAAAAAAGGTTAACGAATATAGTGGCGGAGCTAGGAATTTTTTCCTATGGGTTCGAGATTTTTTGGTGCTCGATTCTTTTCCGTCGTCAAAGTTTTCGAGCCAGGATGAGTGGGGTCGGTAATTAGGTCAGATTAATAATGTGTTATATCACTATCATAACAAAAGAATATCATTAACATTCAAATATATACAAAGTCATATTAATTAAAAGAAAGAGTCGGTCGGCGTTGTTGTCTGGTTGAAGTCCGTCAGATGAGTGATGAGGTCGTGAGGCGATGGTTGAAGCCCTGATGCGAACTGGCGAAGGCGATGAGTCGAAGAACGTACTCTCCTGGTTGATATATAGAAGTAGTGGCCGGCCTTGTTTTTGTTCTTGATTTTTTATATAATTTTTAGTTAGGTATTATGTTTAAAAATGTTAATTGAGTTGGGTTTATTGACCAAATCTATTAATTATTTGGGTTTTTTTATTATATATGTGTGAGTTATTACTTGCCAATTTATAATGGTTGTTTGTAATTTTTATAGTTTTTTAAGTTTTTTATATTCTATAAAAGAAATATTCATTACTAAAAATATTTTTAATTAAAATTTTCATAATCAGTGTAGGGACGAGTGGATACTAGTATTAAAATGTTCGGTTCAATACCTTGATTGAAGGCAAAATTTGGAAAATATCGGTAGCGAAAACTCAAAACTTGGTATCGATTCGGTACCGACGATACCAATTTCGGTACACTAGTAACCGTTTTGCTCATCCCTAAATTAGTGGGTTCGGATGCTTTTTTTAAAATGATACCGGGTTCGTTCGCCGATAAAGAATGGGTTCGCTTGTTAGTTCCACACTACAGGTTGTATATAAAACCGAGAAAAGACCGGGTTCGGCCGAACCCGGTGTAATCAATGTGGCTCCGCCACTGAACGAATATGATTGTTATCGAATAACTTGGTAATTTGTTTGCATCAATGATAAATCATTTGTTTACACGTGTTCTAACCTAGTAGAGTAATAAATACATAATGATAACCGTTTAATCAATCGTTTAAAGTCTATTATTGAACAACCACTTTTAACTGTCTTAATTTGGTAGTGGTCAATGATAACGATAATAATAATAATAACAAATAACAATTAGGGTATGCTTTGTATGTGGTGATGAAATAGATGATGGATGAAATAGACAAGAAAGCGAAATAGATCATTATCATTCATTGTTCTATTTGGTTGACTAACGGGAAAAAAATGAATCATTACATTGTATTATTTGGTAATCAGGATATAAAAAAAATGAAATACAAATGATAAAAATACAACTATCTCCGGATAGAGGAACTTTACAAACATAAAAATAGTTAAATGCAATGGTGATTGGTGGCGGCGACGGTATCCATGTGGTGGTGAAAATATGTAAAGGAGAGAATGAAATGAAAAAAAAAAAGTGAATGCGAATGAATAGTTTTGATGTGTTTAGAGGGAATGTGATTTCTTAAATAATATGTGAACGATTCCAATTCATTAACTAATCAAACACTATCTTTTTTTGCATTTCCTCATAGTGGTTTACTTCATTTGGTAGTGAAACCATTATTATATCTTATAATGTTAAGTTTGATCTTAATCAACATAACCCCCTAAACTTAACGTTCAAGGGTGTCTTTGATAGTGGAACTGGAAACCGCAACCTATGCACAACTTTTATAGCTTTGTTAAACACAAAGCGTCTTCTTTTTCGAATTTGCATGTTCCCATCCGGTCATTTCCCATGTAAAGTGCTAAGCTTGCATCAGCATCAATTTGCTAACTTGTAAATTTCATTCATGCTCTTGTTAGAATTTATGTGTGAATGTGAGTGAGTGTCCCACATCGGTGTGGGGATATAATGAGGAGTGGGATATAAAGGGAAACAAGTAGACTCCATTAAATCTGTTGTTACATTTTACTTGGACACCTACCCGCGCGCAGGGGGGGGTGGAAAATCGGGTTCTGGGTCAGGAAAATTTTCTGAACCAATGCGTCGCCCGCGCGACCTGCGGACACGAATGCCGTTCGAAATAACCGGCTCTGCGTGACACCCGTTTTTGTGACTTGATCCGTTTTTTTTTGTTATCTCATTCATCAAGTATCTGCTGCATTAAGAGATGTCATTAATCAATTCTTGATTGCTGCTTTAAGAGTATGTTTAATGAACAACTCTTCAGTGGCATATCTGTTATGGTCTTTAAATCAGGCTTTATGATCATGGTAATGACAACTCTTCAGTTGAAACACTGATGAGTATAAAACCCTCTTGATGCTACTGTTTTAGATAGCTTAAAAACAGAAACACACAACTCACAGATCATATTCGCATTGAAGCCTACCGATCGATTTCAGGCAAGTGTTAGGTCCGGCAGTACGTCTTGGTGCTGTTCGAAACCGGCGTACCCTGGGAACAGACTCGGAATCTGTTTAAGGGAATTGTGTCAAACACAAGCCCGGTTCTTTGTGCTCGTTATTACTATTTCTTGTTTGCAGATTATCCAACAAACTTAAACAGATTATTATTATTATTTTTTTTTACTGATGTTTTGCTCGATCGATTTCAGTGATGGATAATCAAACGTCTCAGTCAGTGTTTTCTGCTCCTGTTACGACCTCTGGTGTCGAGGGAGTTCCTCCGGTGTACACAACATCTGTTGCTGTTACCACTGCTTTGGTCGCACCGTTGCCTAATGCTGTGGCAACCCATGCTGAGCGACCCGAGAAGTTCAACGGAGTCAACTTTAAACGTTGGCAGCAGAAGATGCTGTTCTACTTAACGACATTGAATCTGGCTAGGTTCTTGTCTGAGACTGCTCCTGAGGTTGATGAGGACGCCATGACTGTTCATTCAGTCAGCGCGATGCATGCATGGAATCATTCTGATTTCCTATGCAGGAACTATGTCCTTAATGGATTGGTTGATTCACTTTACAATGTGTATTGTAAAGCAAAAACAGCTAAAGAGCTGTGGGAATCACTTGAACGAAAATATAAAACCGAGGATGCAGGTTCTAAGAAATTTGTGGTGGCCAAGTTCTTGGATTTTGCTATGGTCGACTCAAAAACTGTCATGAGTCAAGTTCAAGAATTGCAAGTCATTCTTCATGATGTTCATGCAGAAGGAATGGTGTTGAGTGAAACGTTCCAAGTAGCTGCTATCATTGAAAAATTGCCACCGAGTTGGATAGATTTCAAGAATTATTTGAAACATAAGCGAAAGGAAATGACAATTGAAGACTTGGTTGTACGTCTTCGTATTGAAGAAGATAATAAGGTTGCTATTAAAAAGAATGTCATTCCTGAAATTGCTAAGGCCAATGTGGTAGAGCATGGTAGATCATTTAAAGGCAATAACAATAACAAGCGAGGTGGGTTCAAGAAATCCAAAGGGTCAAATTTTGGACCCAAAGGAGGAATTATGAAAAGAAGATTCCAAGGGAAATGTTACAATTGTGATAAGCCTGGACATAAGGCTAGTGAATGCAAGCTTCCCAAGAAGGAGGTATCTAAACAGGCCAACATGATGAATGAGGTGGATAACCTGGTAGCCATGATTTCTGACCTCACAATGATGATTACTGAAGCAAATATGGTTGGGTCAGATAACCAGGAGTGGTGGGTTGATACCGGGGCCACCCGCCACGTGTGTGCTGATAAAAGTATGTTCAATACTTTTAAAGAAGTGACAAGTGAAGATAAACTTTTCATGGGTAACTCTGCCACTGCTGATATCAAAGGGGAAGGAAATGTGATCCTAAAGATGACTTCAGGAAAGGAACTTACATTGAGCAATGTGTTGTATGTTCCAGAGATTCGTAAGAATCTCGTGTCTGGATGGCAGTTAAACAAGTTTGGTTTTAAATTGGTGTTTGAGTCTGATAAAGTTGTGTTGACCAAAAATGGTATGTATGTTGGAAAGGGCTATGCTTTGCATGGTATGTTTAAACTAAATGTAATGGTTATCAATGGAATGAATAAGACTGGTTCTAGTTCTGCTTATTTGCTTGAGTCTTCTAACACGTGGCATGGTAGACTAGGTCATGTTAATTTTAATTCCATTCGTCACATGATAAAATTAAACTGCATACCAAAGATTGATATTGACTCAAACCATAAATGCGAAACTTGTGTAGAAGCAAAGCAAACTCGAACATCGTTCAAAAAGGTTGAACGAAATACAAGTCCACTTGAATTAATACACACAGATGTGTGTGACTTGAAAGCAATTCCTACGGGAAGTGGAAATAAATATTTCATAACGTTTATTGATGATAGCACGCGATTTTGCTATGTGTACTTACTCAAAAGTAAGGACGAGGCTATTGACAAATTTGTTTTGTTTAAAGCCGAAGTTGAAAATCAACTAAACCGAAAGATAAAAAAGGTAAGGAGTGATCGAGGTGGTGAGTATGTTTATCCTTTTGCAGATTTATGTGCAAAAAATGGGATTATACATGAACTTACTCCTCCTTACTCACCTCAATCGAATGGTATGGCGGAAAGGAAAAATCGAACCTTAAAAGAAATGATGAATGCCATGCTAATAAGCTCTGGGGTGAGAGAAGACATGTGGGGGGATGCGTTATTATCAGCAAATTTCATTCTAAATTTAATTCCCCGGAAAGAAAAGGATATCACTCCATACGAATTATGGACTGGAGACAGACCATCATATAAATATCTACGAGTGTGGGGGTGTCTGGCCAAGGTGGTAGTGACACCACCAAAGCGTTTGGTGATAGGTCCAAAAACCGTAGACTGTGTGTTTATCGGATACACTCAAATGCGTGGTCCTCTTAGGTTTATGGTGTATGACTCCAAAAACCCTGGAGTGTCCAAAGGCACCATATTGGAATCAAATGATGCTTCATGGTTTGAGCACATTTTTCCGTGTTTAAAAGGACCCAAAACGGACTTACAAAATTCATCCGAAAAGAATGTCCCAGACATGGAAAATATGTTCAGAGAAAAGGTTGGAAACAACGAATCTCAAGGACAATCTGAAATTGATAACAGTGATATTCGAAGGAGTAAAAGACAAAGAATCGAGAAATCGTTTGGTCCTGATTTCCTCACCTATATGGTTGAGGAAGAACCGCGAACTTATCAAGAAGCGGTAAACTCCTCAGATGGACCTCAATGGAAGGAGGCAATTAAAAGTGAAATAGATTCTATTTTACAGAATCATACTTGGGAGCTAGTGGATCTTCCTGCTAGATGTAAACCACTAGGATACCGATGGATTTTCAAGAAAAAATTGAAGCCAGATGGTACCATTGAGAAGTATAAGGCAAGATTGGTAATCAAAGGATTTAAACAACGAGAAGGACTGGATTACTTTGATACGTATTCGCCAGTAACGCGAATAACTTCCATCAGAATGGTGCTTGCCATTGCAGCTATTAGAAATTTGGAAGTTCATCAAATGGATGTGAAAACGGCTTTCTTAAATGGAAATCTAGAGGAAGAGATTTACATGGAGCAACCCGAAGGCTTTATAGCCAAGGGACAGGAAAAGAAAGTTTGCAAGCTTGTCAAATCTTTATATGGTTTAAAACAAGCTCCAAAACAATGGCATCAAAGGTTTGATCATGTCATGCTTAACTCCGGATTTAAGATAAATGAATGTGACAAGTGTATATATGTAAAAGATACACCAGACGGATATGTCATATTATGTTTGTATGTGGATGACATACTCATTGTAGGAAGCAATGAAAAAGTGATAACTGGAACAAAGAATATCCTGAGAGCAAGATTTGATATGAAGGATATGGGTTTAGCGGATGTGATTTTGGGCGTTAAAATCACGCGAATCCAGAATGGACTTGTTTTAAGTCAGTCTCATTATGTGGATAAAATTCTTGAGAAATTCAATGCAAATGACTCTAATGTGGCTAGAACTCCGATTGACACGAGTCAACATCTAGCCAAAAATCGAGGTGAGCCTGTGAACCAATTAGAGTATTCAAGAATTATAGGTAGCTTGATGTATCTAATGAGTTGTACCAGACCAGATTTAGCATATGCTGTAAGTAAACTCAGTAGATACACAAGCAATCCAAATGAAATTCATTGGAGGTGTGTGACAAGGGTGCTTAGGTACTTGAGATTCACACGAGACTACGGGCTGCAGTATAATAGATATCCAGCAGTTATTGAAGGTTACTGTGATGCAAATTGGATATCTGATACGAATGATTCCAGGGCAACGAGTGGATATGTGTTCACACTCGGAGGTGCAGCAATATCGTGGAAGTCGTCAAAGCAAACGGTTATTGCTAGATCCACGATGGAATCAGAATTCATCGCGTTGGATAAAGCAGGTGAAGAGGCAGAGTGGATACGTCAATTTGTTGAGGATATACCAAGGTGGCCGAAGCCGGCATCGGCCATATGCATACATTGTGATAGCCAATCGGCAATTGGCAGAGCTCATAGCACAATGTATAACGGTAAAAACAGACATATAAGACGTAGACATAATACGGTACGACAACTAATCTCTACAGGAGTTATCTCTGTTGACTATGTGAAGTCAAAAGATAACATTGCGGATCCGCTAACAAAAGGCTTAAATAGAGAGTTAGTTCAGAAGTCGTCCATGGGAATGGGACTAAAGCCCTTGAAAAATTAAGTTCATACGAAGGAAACCTAACTCAGCTGACTGGAGATCCCAAGATCTGAGTTCAATAGGACAACCTACTTGTAGGAACAGACGAGGTCACTGTGGGGAAGAATTGTTTAACACCCACCCTTTAAAAGGGGAGTTCACTAAAAAGATTTAGTAATCTTCCTAGTCCATTCCTAAAAGTGACAAAGCTTGAGGTTAAGTCTATGACTTTTAATGATTCGACTAAGGTTAACATTTCTAGTGAATCACCTATGTGAGAGAGAAGTGGGGTCGCTTCAAAGGGTATTGGCGGGGCACAATACCTAAGAGCTCTCACAGAACCAGGCACGTGTCCATGACCTTAACGGACACAACTATGAGGACTTGACGTTGTCAGGGAGAGTCTTGTGTGAAATGTACTGTCGTCCACATAAACGGCAAACGAGTTCAAAGACATCGAGTTCTACTCAGTGCTAGTGGGCCAAGTGCACTTCATAAGCGAAGGTTCAAAGAGTTAGATCTACCTATCGTATGCAAAACTCAACTGTTGAAATCGGAAGGGTAATGTTTCTGATAGTATCTCCCATTCATGTGGGGGATTGTTAGAATTTATGTGTGAATGTGAGTGAGTGTCCCACATCGGTGTGGGGATATAATGAGGAGTGGGATATAAAGGGAAACAAGTAGACTCCATTAAATCTGTTGTTACATTTTACTTGGACACCTACCCGCGCGCAGGGGGGGGTGGAAAATCGGGTTCTGGGTCAGGAAAATTTTCTGAACCAATGCGTCGCTCCGCGCGACCTGCGGACACGAATGCCGTTCGAAATAACCGGCTCTGCGTGACACCCGTTTTTGTGACTTGATCCGTTTTTTTTTGTTATCTCATTCATCAAGTATCTGCTGCATTAAGAGATGTCATTAATCAATTCTTGATTGCTGCTTTAAGAGTATGTTTAATGAACAACTCTTCAGTGGCATATCTGTTATGGTCTTTAAATCAGGCTTTATGATCATGGTAATGACAACTCTTCAGTTGAAACACTGATGAGTATAAAACCCTCTTGATGCTACTGTTTTAGATAGCTTAAAAACAGAAACACACAACTCACAGATCATATTCGCATTGAAGCCTACCGATCGATTTCAGGCAAGTGTTAGGTCCGGCAGTACGTCTTGGTGCTGTTCGAAACCGGCGTACCCTGGGAACAGACTCGGAATCTGTTTAAGGGAATTGTGTCAAACACAAGCCCGGTTCTTTGTGCTCGTTATTACTATTTCTTGTTTGCAGATTATCCAACAAACTTAAACAGATTATTATTATTATTTTTTTTTACTGATGTTTTGCTCGATCGATTTCAGTGATGGATAATCAAACGTCTCAGTCAGTGTTTTCTGCTCCTGTTACGACCTCTGGTGTCGAGGGAGTTCCTCGGTGTACACAACATCTGTTGCTGTTACCACTGCTTTGGTCGCACCGTTGCCTAATGCTGTGGCAACCCATGCTGAGCGACCCGAGAAGTTCAACGGAGTCAACTTTAAACGTTGGCAGCAGAAGATGCTGTTCTACTTAACGACATTGAATCTGGCTAGGTTCTTGTCTGAGACTGCTCCTGAGGTTGATGAGGACGCCATGACTGTTCATTCAGTCAGCGCGATGCATGCATGGAATCATTCTGATTTCCTATGCAGGAACTATGTCCTTAATGGATTGGTTGATTCACTTTACAATGTGTATTGTAAAGCAAAAACAGCTAAAGAGCTGTGGGAATCACTTGAACGAAAATATAAAACCGAGGATGCAGGTTCTAAGAAATTTGTGGTGGCCAAGTTCTTGGATTTTGCTATGGTCGACTCAAAAACTGTCATGAGTCAAGTTCAAGAATTGCAAGTCATTCTTCATGATGTTCATGCAGAAGGAATGGTGTTGAGTGAAACGTTCCAAGTAGCTGCTATCATTGAAAAATTGCCACCGAGTTGGATAGATTTCAAGAATTATTTGAAACATAAGCGAAAGGAAATGACAATTGAAGACTTGGTTGTACGTCTTCGTATTGAAGAAGATAATAAGGTTGCTATTAAAAAGAATGTCATTCCTGAAATTGCTAAGGCCAATGTGGTAGAGCATGGTAGATCATTTAAAGGCAATAACAATAACAAGCGAGGTGGGTTCAAGAAATCCAAAGGGTCAAATTTTGGACCCAAAGGAGGAATTATGAAAAGAAGATTCCAAGGGAAATGTTACAATTGTGATAAGCCTGGACATAAGGCTAGTGAATGCAAGCTTCCCAAGAAGGAGGTATCTAAACAGGCCAACATGATGAATGAGGTGGATAACCTGGTAGCCATGATTTCTGACCTCACAATGATGATTACTGAAGCAAATATGGTTGGGTCAGATAACCAGGAGTGGTGGGTTGATACCGGGGCCACCCGCCACGTGTGTGCTGATAAAAGTATGTTCAATACTTTTAAAGAAGTGACAAGTGAAGATAAACTTTTCATGGGTAACTCTGCCACTGCTGATATCAAAGGGGAAGGAAATGTGATCCTAAAGATGACTTCAGGAAAGGAACTTACATTGAGCAATGTGTTGTATGTTCCAGAGATTCGTAAGAATCTCGTGTCTGGATGGCAGTTAAACAAGTTTGGTTTTAAATTGGTGTTTGAGTCTGATAAAGTTGTGTTGACCAAAAATGGTATGTATGTTGGAAAGGGCTATGCTTTGCATGGTATGTTTAAACTAAATGTAATGGTTATCAATGGAATGAATAAGACTGGTTCTAGTTCTGCTTATTTGCTTGAGTCTTCTAACACGTGGCATGGTAGACTAGGTCATGTTAATTTTAATTCCATTCGTCACATGATAAAATTAAACTGCATACCAAAGATTGATATTGACTCAAACCATAAATGCGAAACTTGTGTAGAAGCAAAGCAAACTCGAACATCGTTCAAAAAGGTTGAACGAAATACAAGTCCACTTGAATTAATACACACAGATGTGTGTGACTTGAAAGCAATTCCTACGGGAAGTGGAAATAAATATTTCATAACGTTTATTGATGATAGCACGCGATTTTGCTATGTGTACTTACTCAAAAGTAAGGACGAGGCTATTGACAAATTTGTTTTGTTTAAAGCCGAAGTTGAAAATCAACTAAACCGAAAGATAAAAAAGGTAAGGAGTGATCGAGGTGGTGAGTATGTTTATCCTTTTGCAGATTTATGTGCAAAAAATGGGATTATACATGAACTTACTCCTCCTTACTCACCTCAATCGAATGGTATGGCGGAAAGGAAAAATCGAACCTTAAAAGAAATGATGAATGCCATGCTAATAAGCTCTGGGGTGAGAGAAGACATGTGGGGGGATGCGTTATTATCAGCAAATTTCATTCTAAATTTAATTCCCCGGAAAGAAAAGGATATCACTCCATACGAATTATGGACTGGAGACAGACCATCATATAAATATCTACGAGTGTGGGGGTGTCTGGCCAAGGTGGTAGTGACACCACCAAAGCGTTTGGTGATAGGTCCAAAAACCGTAGACTGTGTGTTTATCGGATACACTCAAATGCGTGGTCCTCTTAGGTTTATGGTGTATGACTCCAAAAACCCTGGAGTGTCCAAAGGCACCATATTGGAATCAAATGATGCTTCATGGTTTGAGCACATTTTTCCGTGTTTAAAAGGACCCAAAACGGACTTACAAAATTCATCCGAAAAGAATGTCCCAGACATGGAAAATATGTTCAGAGAAAAGGTTGGAAACAACGAATCTCAAGGACAATCTGAAATTGATAACAGTGATATTCGAAGGAGTAAAAGACAAAGAATCGAGAAATCGTTTGGTCCTGATTTCCTCACCTATATGGTTGAGGAAGAACCGCGAACTTATCAAGAAGCGGTAAACTCCTCAGATGGACCTCAATGGAAGGAGGCAATTAAAAGTGAAATAGATTCTATTTTACAGAATCATACTTGGGAGCTAGTGGATCTTCCTGCTAGATGTAAACCACTAGGATACCGATGGATTTTCAAGAAAAAATTGAAGCCAGATGGTACCATTGAGAAGTATAAGGCAAGATTGGTAATCAAAGGATTTAAACAACGAGAAGGACTGGATTACTTTGATACGTATTCGCCAGTAACGCGAATAACTTCCATCAGAATGGTGCTTGCCATTGCAGCTATTAGAAATTTGGAAGTTCATCAAATGGATGTGAAAACGGCTTTCTTAAATGGAAATCTAGAGGAAGAGATTTACATGGAGCAACCCGAAGGCTTTATAGCCAAGGGACAGGAAAAGAAAGTTTGCAAGCTTGTCAAATCTTTATATGGTTTAAAACAAGCTCCAAAACAATGGCATCAAAGGTTTGATCATGTCATGCTTAACTCCGGATTTAAGATAAATGAATGTGACAAGTGTATATATGTAAAAGATACACCAGACGGATATGTCATATTATGTTTGTATGTGGATGACATACTCATTGTAGGAAGCAATGAAAAAGTGATAACTGGAACAAAGAATATCCTGAGAGCAAGATTTGATATGAAGGATATGGGTTTAGCGGATGTGATTTTGGGCGTTAAAATCACGCGAATCCAGAATGGACTTGTTTTAAGTCAGTCTCATTATGTGGATAAAATTCTTGAGAAATTCAATGCAAATGACTCTAATGTGGCTAGAACTCCGATTGACACGAGTCAACATCTAGCCAAAAATCGAGGTGAGCCTGTGAACCAATTAGAGTATTCAAGAATTATAGGTAGCTTGATGTATCTAATGAGTTGTACCAGACCAGATTTAGCATATGCTGTAAGTAAACTCAGTAGATACACAAGCAATCCAAATGAAATTCATTGGAGGTGTGTGACAAGGGTGCTTAGGTACTTGAGATTCACACGAGACTACGGGCTGCAGTATAATAGATATCCAGCAGTTATTGAAGGTTACTGTGATGCAAATTGGATATCTGATACGAATGATTCCAGGGCAACGAGTGGATATGTGTTCACACTCGGAGGTGCAGCAATATCGTGGAAGTCGTCAAAGCAAACGGTTATTGCTAGATCCACGATGGAATCAGAATTCATCGCGTTGGATAAAGCAGGTGAAGAGGCAGAGTGGATACGTCAATTTGTTGAGGATATACCAAGGTGGCCGAAGCCGGCATCGGCCATATGCATACATTGTGATAGCCAATCGGCAATTGGCAGAGCTCATAGCACAATGTATAACGGTAAAAACAGACATATAAGACGTAGACATAATACGGTACGACAACTAATCTCTACAGGAGTTATCTCTGTTGACTATGTGAAGTCAAAAGATAACATTGCGGATCCGCTAACAAAAGGCTTAAATAGAGAGTTAGTTCAGAAGTCGTCCATGGGAATGGGACTAAAGCCCTTGAAAAATTAAGTTCATACGAAGGAAACCTAACTCAGCTGACTGGAGATCCCAAGATCTGAGTTCAATAGGACAACCTACTTGTAGGAACAGACGAGGTCACTGTGGGGAAGAATTGTTTAACACCCACCCTTTAAAAGGGGAGTTCACTAAAAAGATTTAGTAATCTTCCTAGTCCATTCCTAAAAGTGACAAAGCTTGAGGTTAAGTCTATGACTTTTAATGATTCGACTAAGGTTAACATTTCTAGTGAATCACCTATGTGAGAGAGAAGTGGGGTCGCTTCAAAGGGTATTGGCGGGGCACAATACCTAAGAGCTCTCACAGAACCAGGCACGTGTCCATGACCTTAACGGACACAACTATGAGGACTTGACGTTGTCAGGGAGAGTCTTGTGTGAAATGTACTGTCGTCCACATAAACGGCAAACGAGTTCAAAGACATCGAGTTCTACTCAGTGCTAGTGGGCCAAGTGCACTTCATAAGCGAAGGTTCAAAGAGTTAGATCTACCTATCGTATGCAAAACTCAACTGTTGAAATCGGAAGGGTAATGTTTCTGATAGTATCTCCCATTCATGTGGGGGATTGTTAGAATTTATGTGTGAATGTGAGTGAGTGTCCCACATCGGTGTGGGGATATAATGAGGAGTGGGATATAAAGGGAAACAAGTAGACTCCATTAAATCTGTTGTTACATTTTACTTGGACACCTACCCGCGCGCAGGGGGGGGTGGAAAATCGGGTTCTGGGTCAGGAAAATTTTCTGAACCAATGCGTCGCCCGCGCGACCTGCGGACACGAATGCCGTTCGAAATAACCGGCTCTGCGTGACACCCGTTTTTGTGACTTGATCCGTTTTTTTTTGTTATCTCATTCATCAAGTATCTGCTGCATTAAGAGATGTCATTAATCAATTCTTGATTGCTGCTTTAAGAGTATGTTTAATGAACAACTCTTCAGTGGCATATCTGTTATGGTCTTTAAATCAGGCTTTATGATCATGGTAATGACAACTCTTCAGTTGAAACACTGATGAGTATAAAACCCTCTTGATGCTACTGTTTTAGATAGCTTAAAAACAGAAACACACAACTCACAGATCATATTCGCATTGAAGCCTACCGATCGATTTCAGGCAAGTGTTAGGTCCGGCAGTACGTCTTGGTGCTGTTCGAAACCGGCGTACCCTGGGAACAGACTCGGAATCTGTTTAAGGGAATTGTGTCAAACACAAGCCCGGTTCTTTGTGCTCAAACAAGAAATAGTAATAACGAGCACAAAGAACCGGCTTGTGTTTGACACAATTCCCTTAAACAGATTCCGAGTCTGTTCCCAGGGTACGCCGGTTTCGAACAGCACCAAGACGTACTGCCGGACCTAACACTTGCCTGAAATCGATCGGTAGGCTTCAATGCGAATATGATCTGTGAGTTGTGTGTTTCTGTTTTTAAGCTATCTAAAACAGTAGCATCAAGAGGGTTTTATACTCATCAGTGTTTCAACTGAAGAGTTGTCATTACCATGATTATAAAGCCTGATTTAAAGACCATAACAGATATGCCACTGAAGAGTTGTTCATTAAACATACTCTTAAAGCAGCAATCAAGAATTGATTAATGACATCTCTTAATGCAGCAGATACTTGATGAATGAGATAACAAAAAAAAAACGGATCAAGTCACAAAAACGGGTGTCACGCAGAGCCGGTTATTTCGAACGGCATTCGTGTCCGCAGGTCGCGCGGGCGACGCATTGGTTCAGAAAATTTTCCTGACCCAGAACCCGATTTTCCACCCCCCCCTGCGCGCGGGTAGGTGTCCAAGTAAAATGTAACAACAGATTTAATGGAGTCTACTTGTTTCCCTTTATATCCCACTCCTCATTATATCCCCACACCGATGTGGGACACTCACTCACATTCACACATAAATTCTAACAATCCCCCACATGAATGGGAGATACTATCAGAAACATTACCCTTCCGATTTCAACAGTTGAGTTTTGCATACGATAGGTAGATCTAACTCTTTGAACCTTCGCTTATGAAGTGCACTTGGCCCACTAGCACTGAGTAGAACTCGATGTCTTTGAACTCGTTTGCCGTTTATGTGGACGACAGTACATTTCACACAAGACTCTCCCTGACAACGTCAAGTCCTCATAGTTGTGTCCGTTAAGGTCATGGACACGTGCCTGGTTCTGTGAGAGCTCTTAGGTATTGTGCCCCGCCAATACCCTTTGAAGCGACCCCACTTCTCTCTCACATAGGTGATTCACTAGAAATGTTAACCTTAGTCGAATCATTAAAAGTCATAGACTTAACCTCAAGCTTTGTCACTTTTAGGAATGGACTAGGAAGATTACTAAATCTTTTTAGTGAACTCCCCTTTTAAAGGGTGGGTGTTAAACAATTCTTCCCCACAGTGACCTCGTCTGTTCCTACAAGTAGGTTGTCCTATTGAACTCAGATCTTGGGATCTCCAGTCAGCTGAGTTAGGTTTCCTTCGTATGAACTTAATTTTTCAAGGGCTTTAGTCCCATTCCCATGGACGACTTCTGAACTAACTCTCTATTTAAGCCTTTTGTTAGCGGATCCGCAATGTTATCTTTTGACTTCACATAGTCAACAGAGATAACTCCTGTAGAGATTAGTTGTCGTACCGTATTATGTCTACGTCTTATATGTCTGTTTTTACCGTTATACATTGTGCTATGAGCTCTGCCAATTGCCGATTGGCTATCACAATGTATGCATATGGCCGATGCCGGCTTCGGCCACCTTGGTATATCCTCAACAAATTGACGTATCCACTCTGCCTCTTCACCTGCTTTATCCAACGCGATGAATTCTGATTCCATCGTGGATCTAGCAATAACCGTTTGCTTTGACGACTTCCACGATATTGCTGCACCTCCGAGTGTGAACACATATCCACTCGTTGCCCTGGAATCATTCGTATCAGATATCCAATTTGCATCACAGTAACCTTCAATAACTGCTGGATATCTATTATACTGCAGCCCGTAGTCTCGTGTGAATCTCAAGTACCTAAGCACCCTTGTCACACACCTCCAATGAATTTCATTTGGATTGCTTGTGTATCTACTGAGTTTACTTACAGCATATGCTAAATCTGGTCTGGTACAACTCATTAGATACATCAAGCTACCTATAATTCTTGAATACTCTAATTGGTTCACAGGCTCACCTCGATTTTTGGCTAGATGTTGACTCGTGTCAATCGGAGTTCTAGCCACATTAGAGTCATTTGCATTGAATTTCTCAAGAATTTTATCCACATAATGAGACTGACTTAAAACAAGTCCATTCTGGATTCGCGTGATTTTAACGCCCAAAATCACATCCGCTAAACCCATATCCTTCATATCAAATCTTGCTCTCAGGATATTCTTTGTTCCAGTTATCACTTTTTCATTGCTTCCTACAATGAGTATGTCATCCACATACAAACATAATATGACATATCCGTCTGGTGTATCTTTTACATATATACACTTGTCACATTCATTTATCTTAAATCCGGAGTTAAGCATGACATGATCAAACCTTTGATGCCATTGTTTTGGAGCTTGTTTTAAACCATATAAAGATTTGACAAGCTTGCAAACTTTCTTTTCCTGTCCCTTGGCTATAAAGCCTTCGGGTTGCTCCATGTAAATCTCTTCCTCTAGATTTCCATTTAAGAAAGCCGTTTTCACATCCATTTGATGAACTTCCAAATTTCTAATAGCTGCAATGGCAAGCACCATTCTGATGGAAGTTATTCGCGTTACTGGCGAATACGTATCAAAGTAATCCAGTCCTTCTCGTTGTTTAAATCCTTTGATTACCAATCTTGCCTTATACTTCTCAATGGTACCATCTGGCTTCAATTTTTTCTTGAAAATCCATCGGTATCCTAGTGGTTTACATCTAGCAGGAAGATCCACTAGCTCCCAAGTATGATTCTGTAAAATAGAATCTATTTCACTTTTAATTGCCTCCTTCCATTGAGGTCCATCTGAGGAGTTTACCGCTTCTTGATAAGTTCGCGGTTCTTCCTCAACCATATAGGTGAGGAAATCAGGACCAAACGATTTCTCGATTCTTTGTCTTTTACTCCTTCGAATATCACTGTTATCAATTTCAGATTGTCCTTGAGATTCGTTGTTTCCAACCTTTTCTCTGAACATATTTTCCATGTCTGGGACATTCTTTTCGGATGAATTTTGTAAGTCCGTTTTGGGTCCTTTTAAACACGGAAAAATGTGCTCAAACCATGAAGCATCATTTGATTCCAATATGGTGCCTTTGGACACTCCAGGGTTTTTGGAGTCATACACCATAAACCTAAGAGGACCACGCATTTGAGTGTATCCGATAAACACACAGTCTACGGTTTTTGGACCTATCACCAAACGCTTTGGTGGTGTCACTACCACCTTGGCCAGACACCCCCACACTCGTAGATATTTATATGATGGTCTGTCTCCAGTCCATAATTCGTATGGAGTGATATCCTTTTCTTTCCGGGGAATTAAATTTAGAATGAAATTTGCTGATAATAACGCATCCCCCACATGTCTTCTCTCACCCCAGAGCTTATTAGCATGGCATTCATCATTTCTTTTAAGGTTCGATTTTTCCTTTCCGCCATACCATTCGATTGAGGTGAGTAAGGAGGAGTAAGTTCATGTATAATCCATTTTTTGCACATAAATCTGCAAAAGGATAAACATACTCACCACCTCGATCACTCCTTACCTTTTTTATCTTTCGGTTTAGTTGATTTTCAACTTCGGCTTTAAACAAAACAAATTTGTCAATAGCCTCGTCCTTACTTTTGAGTAAGTACACATAGCAAAATCGCGTGCTATCATCAATAAACGTTATGAAATATTTATTTCCACTTCCCGTAGGAATTGCTTTCAAGTCACACACATCTGTGTGTATTAATTCAAGTGGACTTGTATTTCGTTCAACCTTTTTGAACGATGTTCGAGTTTGCTTTGCTTCTACACAAGTTTCGCATTTATGGTTTGAGTCAATATCAATCTTTGGTATGCAGTTTAATTTTATCATGTGACGAATGGAATTAAAATTAACATGACCTAGTCTACCATGCCACGTGTTAGAAGACTCAAGCAAATAAGCAGAACTAGAACCAGTCTTATTCATTCCATTGATAACCATTACATTTAGTTTAAACATACCATGCAAAGCATAGCCCTTTCCAACATACATACCATTTTTGGTCAACACAACTTTATCAGACTCAAACACCAATTTAAAACCAAACTTGTTTAACTGCCATCCAGACACGAGATTCTTACGAATCTCTGGAACATACAACACATTGCTCAATGTAAGTTCCTTTCCTGAAGTCATCTTTAGGATCACATTTCCTTCCCCTTTGATATCAGCAGTGGCAGAGTTACCCATGAAAAGTTTATCTTCACTTGTCACTTCTTTAAAAGTATTGAACATACTTTTATCAGCACACACGTGGCGGGTGGCCCCGGTATCAACCCACCACTCCTGGTTATCTGACCCAACCATATTTGCTTCAGTAATCATCATTGTGAGGTCAGAAATCATGGCTACCAGGTTATCCACCTCATTCATCATGTTGGCCTGTTTAGATACCTCCTTCTTGGGAAGCTTGCATTCACTAGCCTTATGTCCAGGCTTATCACAATTGTAACATTTCCCTTGGAATCTTCTTTTCATAATTCCTCCTTTGGGTCCAAAATTTGACCCTTTGGATTTCTTGAACCCACCTCGCTTGTTATTGTTATTGCCTTTAAATGATCTACCATGCTCTACCACATTGGCCTTAGCAATTTCAGGAATGACATTCTTTTTAATAGCAACCTTATTATCTTCTTCAATACGAAGACGTACAACCAAGTCTTCAATTGTCATTTCCTTTCGCTTATGTTTCAAATAATTCTTGAAATCTATCCAACTCGGTGGCAATTTTTCAATGATAGCAGCTACTTGGAACGTTTCACTCAACACCATTCCTTCTGCATGAACATCATGAAGAATGACTTGCAATTCTTGAACTTGACTCATGACAGTTTTTGAGTCGACCATAGCAAAATCCAAGAACTTGGCCACCACAAATTTCTTAGAACCTGCATCCTCGGTTTTATATTTTCGTTCAAGTGATTCCCACAGCTCTTTAGCTGTTTTTGCTTTACAATACACATTGTAAAGTGAATCAACCAATCCATTAAGGACATAGTTCCTGCATAGGAAATCAGAATGATTCCATGCATGCATCGCGCTGACTGAATGAACAGTCATGGCGTCCTCATCAACCTCAGGAGCAGTCTCAGACAAGAACCTAGCCAGATTCAATGTCGTTAAGTAGAACAGCATCTTCTGCTGCCAACGTTTAAAGTTGACTCCGTTGAACTTCTCGGGTCGCTCAGCATGGGTTGCCACAGCATTAGGCAACGGTGCGACCAAAGCAGTGGTAACAGCAACAGATGTTGTGTACACCGGAGGAACTCCCTCGACACCAGAGGTCGTAACAGGAGCAGAAAACACTGACTGAGACGTTTGATTATCCATCACTGAAATCGATCGAGCAAAACATCAGTAAAAAATAATAATAATAATAATCTGTTTAAGTTTGTTGGATAATCTGCAAACAAGAAATAGTAATAACGAGCACAAAGAACCGGGCTTGTGTTTGACACAATTCCCTTAAACAGATTCCGAGTCTGTTCCCAGGGTACGCCGGTTTCGAACAGCACCAAGACGTACTGCCGGACCTAACACTTGCCTGAAATCGATCGGTAGGCTTCAATGCGAATATGATCTGTGAGTTGTGTGTTTCTGTTTTTAAGCTATCTAAAACAGTAGCATCAAGAGGGTTTTATACTCATCAGTGTTTCAACTGAAGAGTTGTCATTACCATGATCATAAAGCCTGATTTAAAGACCATAACAGATATGCCACTGAAGAGTTGTTCATTAAACATACTCTTAAAGCAGCAATCAAGAATTGATTAATGACATCTCTTAATGCAGCAGATACTTGATGAATGAGATAACAAAAAAAAACGGATCAAGTCACAAAAACGGGTGTCACGCAGAGCCGGTTATTTCGAACGGCATTCGTGTCCGCAGGTCGCGCGGGCGACGCATTGGTTCAGAAAATTTTCCTGACCCAGAACCCGATTTTCCACCCCCCCCTGCGCGCGGGTAGGTGTCCAAGTAAAATGTAACAACAGATTTAATGGAGTCTACTTGTTTCCCTTTATATCCCACTCCTCATTATATCCCCACACCGATGTGGGACACTCACTCACATTCACACATAAATTCTAACAAACCAGTCACCGCATTCAACGCTCTTAGCATTGATTGCAACTCTTTGAACATTGTAGTTCCATATCAATACATCCAGATAATTGATGTATAAAGTACAAAGCATGATTCCATAATCAGCCTCTAAGGCTAATTTGGACGTTATCCAGCTCCCACCCCGCGAATATAACCGCTTCCTACTTTCACAATGAGATACAAACCATATATAGACTTTGTTTTAAACATGGATTGATATCGGAAATCATATTGATCCGGATCCTCGGCCAATGTGTTAAGGAAGGGTTATACAATCATCTAAAGACTTGAAAATGAAGGAATTTACGATGTTCTGAACTGATCTTACATCTTCAGGATGTTCAAATCAAGAGTATTAAAATAACCTTCTAAGTATTCATTTTTCTTGCCTCATGATGTTCATCAGTATACTAGTTATGGATGTCCCTTAGTGTCTTCAATTTTTATTGTAGAACCTTCAAGACGAATATTAAACCCTTGAAGTCTTAATTGATCCGAACTTAATATATTTTATCAAGATTGGGTGTGCAGAATGTTGGTGATTTTGGAATTGCAACCTGGATTGTTCAGAGAGTCGTGTGATAACTTTCAGATTAAAGTTATTTTGATGATTCTCCAAATTACTTCAATCGGATAAAACTCAAAGCCGAGACAAGAATTTTAGTATTATGATTTCGTGAGGAGGATGAACCATATTAACACGATCAATTGAATCGAGCGTCATGTTTATCTATAGGAGCAATATTAATGAAAATAATTTTTTTCCAAGCTGATCTGACAACTTAACCCCAGCCAAGGACTCTATCCCTTGGACCCCGTTAGGGACTGCCGCCCCTAGGACCCCGCAACTTGAGGCGCTGCCCTCGGACCTTCGTTCGTTAGCGGCTTCACCCCTAATATCACTAAAACTAAAGTAAGTGTGCACTCGATCCGTACATCCCGAGCTTTCTTAATGTTTGTTATGATTACATTGGTCGGTCGATTAATCCAATTATACTAAAATACTAACATAGAAAACATGGGATCAAAATGTTTTTGTCAAAAATATTTAACTCAATCTCGCCTACGCCTATAATGAGCAAATAATTGTTCTTATCCGTACACATCTCAACACCAAATGATGGTTTCAGTTTATGAAAATGATGTTTTTTTCCTCTCTAAAAACAACTTCTCCTCGATGAGCATGGTATTGAAACTTAAAACTTTGATACCGATTCGGTACCAATGGTACCGATTTCGGTATCGATACCGGTACCGATTTTGCTTATCCCTACTCTCACACTTTCAAACTAATTAAAACATATATTTAGTTTTTTAACCGGTCTAACAGATAAGCAAATTAATTAAACTAATAAGCCAACAGATCAATATATTGGTTCAATATTTATAGTCTTGTTTTTATAACATTACATAAGATTACACAATCTCATTCTGCTAGCATATAGTTGTATGGGGTTATTTAGTAATGTCGACATATTGGAATCTTAAAGGTGTCATGTTATACATAAGAGCTTATATTAATAGTCATAAATTATTTTTTTATGTAGAGGTGACTCTATATATATATTGGGAGAATCTAATTGGCATGGTACTCCACTAATAGGTAAAATATTGTTGTTGATTTAAGTATATAAGTTTCTTTTAACGGCCATTTGAATTATTGACAGGCGACTGATTCATCCGATTATCTTCATTTCACTCTTACGAAGAAATTCATTGTATATGAGAAAACCTATTGACCCAACCTGAAACTCCCTATATTTTTATTTTTAAAAGTGAGACTTGAACTCAAGATTTTTCCTTTTAAATTCAAGTCTTTGAGTATCTCATCTCAACTATTTGGGTTGGGTATCACTGGCATTAAGTATATAACTATTTTATTGTTGGGCGGCGAATTTCTTTTGAGAAAAATGGAAAAGATTACGTAATTAAATAAACCTAAACCCCTTGTTTAATCAAATGCTAATAATGTTAATCTTATCTTATTGGGTGGTTTCAAGATTCTAAATGTAAGTGACTTAGGTTTTGGATTACTTTTGACCAAGTATTAAGGATGTAATTGCAACAGTGTTGCTTTAGTGACATGTATTTAGTGTATTGTTGTTTGTACATTGATCTAAGTTTGTCTATTTTGGCTTTGGAAAGGAGTTTAATCAAAACCATGGGCGGATTAAGCATTATTAAATCACACCTCAATACCTAATCTCATGTGAACAACCTTAAATGCTAAAACAAGACTTTAATATTATTTTGTTTAATTAAGGTTTCGGTTCCCTAATGATGGTGTTTTTATGCTTAATAAAAGAAAATATAATGTTATATGCTTTTAAATAACTTCTTATTTGTATTGTATTTATTAAAGATAATTCACTAGTAAGGCCAATTCCGTCACATTTTCATATATCATTATCAACTATTTTGAAGAAACACTAATAAGCCCCGGGCAGATTACAGATAATCTGGGGGTTAAATAGATGTTTCTCACGAGGGGTTAGACCCAGCAAAGATGGTTCTTCTGATAACCTGCAAAACAGACACCGTGAGCTCGTCACTGAGAAGGGGGGGTACCTCCTTGTGACCACCCTCCGGCGTGAGAATCAGACTAGATTGCTCTTGAATATAAGTGTATATTAAGAGATTGCTAGAGCAGATATCAGGTATAAGATGTAAGATACAAGATAAGATTAGATGATCATACCATTTGGGGTATTTATAGCCGAAGGTAGGTTTCCAAGAAGGTATAGCCGGCTGAATAGTATTCCTGTTCTACCAACTGTGGCCTACGCACGTGCCATGCTGGTAGTTGGTGGGTAGGCAGCGGCTGACAGTGACCAGGCCTGCTGTGTACTATTCCTTTTCCACCAACTGCCGGCTATGCACGTGGTATGACAGGAGTTGGTGAGTAGGCAGCGGCTAATAGTGACATACAGTACAAGAGCATGCTGCTCGCCATACTGTTGTCAATGAGCTGTCGTATCTCTGGTCAGATCTTTTGCCCATACCTCGTCAGGTACAGTACAAAAGATCCTCCAGTATCGTACGGACTGGCTTATTTGGGCGGGAGTATTCCCCCTCCCGCCTTTGTGCGGGATTGTTCCCGGCTTTGCTCATTCCTTCAGGTGACTACTGAATTATTGAGAGCTAAGTGCCTTGTGCGTGTAGCCTTGCTGCGCGGGTGGCCTTCCCTGATGGCTTGTATCCGCAGCTGCGGGAACAGGCGGAGTACTTCACCATTGGGAGGCATTTCCTGCGGGAACAGCTTGCGTACTGCGCGTAAGGACGTCACGTCTCTGAGCATGGTGGGTCCTGCGGATCCAGTTGGTTTCTGCGTAGACGTCTCTCTTTAAGGTGAGTCCTGTGGGTCCAACTGGGCTCTGCTGGGACCTACCTCTTCAAGTCCCCCCAGTCCAATTTCTTCTCATGAATGTTTAATAAGTGAGGTGAACTTTTGGACTTAAGCAAAGGGTTTTTGAAAAGGGTTTAGTTTTAAGGTTTTCCGTGGGGATTCTTCCCGCGGAAGTCCTAATGTCACTTGCAGGAATTCCCGACTTTCCTGCTTGATCTTTGGGTATGATGCGGGTAGGTCTGTAACTCCTCGCAAGTCAGGAGCGTTGAGTCCCACTTGTGTGGATTCTCCATGAGGTTTTGGTAGTTTTGAACATAGTGATCAATTATGTTAAAACCACCAATTCCATCTTGGAGCTTCAAACAATGTAGTTCTCGACGTTCCCGCTATGCGGGGATGTTATTCCCGTTTCCGCAAGCATTGCCCAGAAGATCCTTCTTGGTTTCAATTCCCTGCGGAGCGCTAGGTATGTGAAGGGTTTTGCCTTGACACTGTACCCGCACTCGTCTTACGGTTACTTTACTTCCAAGGTATTCCTGGCGTCAATTCCCTGCGGGTGCTAAGTATGTGAAGGGTTTTGCCTTGACACTGTACCCGCACCCGTCTTATAGTTACTTGGTCGCCGAGGTATTCTTGGCTTCAATTCCCTGCAGGTGCTAAGTATGTGAAGGGTTTTGCCTTGACACTGTACTCGCACCTGTCTTACAGTTACTTGGTTGCCAAGGTAAGGGGTATTTTCCCGCTTACTTTTGAATCTTTTTGAAATTCGAAGAGTTGGTGAAAGGATAAGAACAGTCCAAACTGTTGAAACGTCGTCCGACGGTTTCTTCTGACTGTGTCAGGACGTGCAGGAAGTTATGGTGACGTGACAGTACATGGTCATTCCAGACGCTTTTTCAGGCGCGTGGGCGCGTGGCCGCGAAATTAATGGCACGCGTCCTTTCAACAGCTGTTGCCAGCTTGCTTTTTGCCACGTGTCATAGTTTCATTGCACCTGCGATTTCTCTCTCTTCCGCATTAAATTCATCGCATTGATTGCGATTAGTATATAAAGGGGGAGAGGGTCCTTTGTAATCCACACTTTCACTTTTCTCTTCATCTTCAAAACGATTTCCGGCGAATACTCACCTTTTCAGTCGAGCATTCTCTTGAAATCGTTCTCTTCTTTCATACCTGCAAGATGTCTTCTGCTCACGATCTTGAGGCTACAGCCCAGGAGGCTGGGGTGTACGCCGAGAACCCGTCATCCACGTCCGACAAGGATGACAAGAGTACTGCTGGCGAGTGCCAGTGTGCTCTGCCTGTCGATCTATATCAGTACATCGTCAGGAAGTTCATGCTCGAGTCTTTCGAGCCTGAGTTTCCTGAACCTCATCAGACGGTGTATGATGCCCCCAGAGGCAAGATCGGGGTATATGCCGCATTCTTTGTCTATGGGAATCTTAGGTTCCCCTTGACGAAGTTTGTGTACCGTGTTCTGGAGAGGCACGGTGTACACCTGACCGAGGTACACCCGATGGCGATCACAAAGATTCGCCACTTCGAGTGGGTGTGCCGGATTCTGGGCGTTGAACCCTTCATCGACCGCCTGATGACCTTCTACTCTTGGAGGTGCATCCAGGGGTGGTATACTCTGATAACCCGGATCAAGGGTTTGAAGATTTGCGCAACCGAGCGCAGTCTTCGTTCATGGAAGCGGGAGTTCTTTTATATCTCCGCTCGCGCCATCCCCCTTGCCATGAAGTTTAAGAATGGGCAAGCACTCCCCAGCCTTCACGCCTCCAACTACCAGGAGGCGGAATGGTTCTCAAAGATTTCCCGAGTCCAATCTCCGGTTTACCGCTTTGCGGGGTCCGGGATGGTGATGCTCGGGATGAGCCGGGTGTGGAAGGATGCGGAGGCGCAAAAGATCCCGATCGTCCTTGAATACGGTTTGAACTCTGTCCCTTACGGTATGCTCTGTCTTCTTTGTTTATATAGGTTTGTCTTTTAACTGTTTTTCTTTTATTTCAGAGGGGAACGACTTGCAGTCGCTCCTGCATCCGCGGGAGGCTGATAGTCCCGCTCGGATGGGTACTCGTGCTCTAGATGAGAACGAGTTGCCCATCCTTGAACAGACGGCGGATCGGTTCGTGGAGGTCTACCCGCCAGGCCACGAGATCCTGAGCGCCAGGCGGCCAGGTAAGGCGTTATTCAACCCTCGACCCCTCAATGCTGAAACCTCTGCTGGAATTCCTCTAATCTTGTGTTCTGATGAGGAATCCGCAGATGGTCCTCCGTTGGTGCGGAAGAAGAAGGCTGCCGGCGGGAAGGGGAAGGCGAAGGTGGCCTCTACTGCCGATCCGGTGCCTCGGTCTGATTCAGAGACTGAGAGCGAGGAGGTGGCGGGGAACCCTGGTGGTGATAAGACCACTGCTCCGGAGGCTGCGACGACTGTCACCTCCGGAGAACCCAGGATGACGACGGTGAGCGGCGTAAAGAGGCCGGCTCCATCGGGTTCGTCCCCGCCTGTCCGCACTTTTAGGCTCAAGAAAACCCGTAAGTACAAACTTCCTTTATTTTTGACTTCATAGCTTTCCATCATTAATACTTATCTTCCTTGTGCAGGCGTGGATGCTACCGCATTCCAGGGTGGAGCGGGGAGGAGTATCTCCGGACCCATGACGGTAGGCTTGGTCAGCCTACCTGAGGCGACGACCCAGGCGGCTGCGCCTACTTCAGTTGGTTCAGTTGCTCAGCCAGTTGAGCCAACTGTTCCAACTGTGATGACATCACCACCGGCTGTCAGTGCCATATTTACTGAATCTTTCACTGAGCCGGCGGTTACTTTTTCTGCGGACTCCGCAGCGGCGACCACGGTTGTGAGTTCACCTACGGTGAGTTCACCTCCGTTGGTTTCTACTACCGCGGCGGCCTTCACCATGCCTCCTCCGTCATCGTCAACGACGGCCGATCCTTCAGGTATGCTTGGGGCTTCCTGCCAACCTCTGCCTCCTTCCCATCTGCCTGACCTCTTGGACGGATTTCCCTTGGGTTCAGGTGATGGGTTTGGCGGCTATCGGCCTGTTGTCGACCCTACAGGTGCGTAGGGTTCTTTTGGCCTTTTTTTTTATATCATCTTTTCCTAACTCCTTTTTGTTTTTTGCAGTGTCGGATTCCAATGAAGTGTATGTTCCACGCTGGAACATCCGCCGAGGAACAACCCTTCGCACGCCTGTGGAGTGCGTGGAGTGGGCTCGTCACGCAGCTCCCAGTGGTGCGTTGGGGGAAGCAATGGCTAGCTACCAGGAGGGTAGGCTAACCAATGAGCTGCGGATTCTCCTGGCCCGGATGCAGCCGCGCGTCGAGCTGCTTTGTCGTGAAAATGACAAGTTAAAAGCAGCTCGCATCCAAGAAGTAGCTCAGGCGCGGGCTGTCCGGGAGGAGAACAAGAGGCTTACCGCAGTGGCTGCGGAAAAGGAGAAGGCCTTCAAGGCCCTCGAGGTTGAAGTTCAGGCCCGTCTTGAGGCTCGTTCCAAGGCTGCCCAAGCTGTTAACGAACAGCTTCGGCTGGCTAAGGAAACTGCACGGAACTCAACTGAGAGGGCCACCAAGGCTGAAGCTGTTGCTGAGCCTCTACGCCTCGAGAATGAGGAACTTAAAGCCAAACTAGAGGCGCTCCAACAGGCTCATGATGCCTTGGCGATGGAAGACGCCAAGAAGCTCCAAGAGATCTTAGACCAGAGGGGGGTGCTTGACCATACTGAGCGGAAGCTAAAGGGCGTTGAAGAGGCTGCGGCTAAAGAAGTGTTGCTTGCCAACCTTAACAAAAGTGAAGCCGAACGCGCCCGTAACCAAGCTCAAGCTGCCCTCCAGGAAGCTCTGGTTACCAAGGAATGGCTTCTTCGAGAAGCGTTGTCTCAGGTATGTTTAATTTCATTATATCTTTACGCTTTTCTTTGTAAATAGAAAAGGTTTTGATACTTGTATTTTTTCTTGTAGGTTGTGCATCGAGTCTTCACGGACACATCATACGACGATGCCATGAGCGCAGCCCTCAACGCTTCTCATGAGGATGGGGAAAAGGCCGGCTTCCTGCTTGGTCTAGGGTTCGTTGAGAAAGGCATCCCGCCTTCCAACTTCCCTTTGTATGATGTGGATACTGAAGCTGTTTATGACCAAGCAGTGAATTAGTATGCCGCCTTCCCGTATCCGGTGGTGGAGAAGGTGAACGAAGTTGCTGCTGCTGATGATGGGCTAGCTATCCTTAAAGCTTTCCATGAACCGCCACGCTCTACTGATGGTGCTGGTCAAAGTGGAAGTGGTCCTGAAGCTTGATCCTGAAGATCCCTTCCCACTGTTAGGATAGGTTTAGCTTGTATAGATTTATATTCTTGTAGGCGGGTAGTTACCCGGCCATTCTTGTAATGTATATTATGAAATATAAATCTTTGTGCGGGTAAGACCGCTACTTTCACTGGATGACTTGCTTTATAAACGTTATATGACTTGCTCATGCATACTTTAGTTTAAATTAGCAATTTTCCAAGTGTTTAGAATAAGTTAACCTTTGAACGTGGTAGATAATAGGTTGAAGTTTTGCTTCCTCCTTCGTGATTGTGCGGGTAGGACCGTCACTTGCACTTAGTAAAATGGCTAAACTTTACCTATATCTGACCTGCGTGGAGGTTTTCCTCATCTTTTTAGAAATTTTCTAAGTGTTTAGAATAAGTTAACCTTTGAACGTGGTAGATAATAGGTTGAAGTTTTGCTTCCTCTTTCGTGATTGTGCGGGTAGGACCGTCACTTGCACTTAGTAGGATGGTTAAACTTTACCTACATCTAACCTGCGTGGAGGTTTTCCTCATCCTTCTGTTAGAAATTTTCTAAAGTATTTTGAATAAGTTAACCGTTTGACGCGCGGTTGTCAATAGGTTCGGTTTCCTCTCATGATTTGTGCGGTTAGGACCGGCACTTTCATTTAGTTGGATGACCAAAGTTTACCTATGACTGACCTGCGTGAAGGTTTGCCGTTTTTTGGGTTTATGCGGGTTTTTCCGCCTTCCCCACGCAACGACTTTCCACGTAATTATGCGGTGAAAACCGGCATCAGTGTTGAATAAATTAACCGTTCGACGCGCGGTTGTTAATAGGTTAGTGTTCAGTTTCCTCTATCATGATTCGTGCGGTTAGGACCGGCACTTTCATTTAGTGGGATGACTGAACTTTACCTTTAACTGACCTGCGTGAAGGTTTGCCGTTTTTTGGATTTATGCGGGTTTTGCCGCCTTCCCCACGCAACGACTTTCACACTTATGTATGCGGTGAAGACCGGCATATCCGTGTGGAAAGTTCATAAGTATAAATGTAAAATCATCAGCGTCGATGTTCTAAGGAGAAACATTTCCAATAGAAGTGGCTCTGGGCCTTTTCTTTACAAATTTGGAATTGATCTACATGCAAACTGTGTAATTGAGCTCCCTTCCATGTTGTTGGGATGGGAGTGCCATCGAGCCGATATGCACCTGGTTCGGGATCTCGTTGTTTACGCAGTATGTAGTCTCCAACATTGAAGCTGCAATTTTATTCGTGTTTTCCCCAACTGGGGTTCTACACGCATCAGCCTGCTTAGCGTTCATTGCGCCACGAGGTGCGCGAGCGTCCCATCTCTGACAAATGCTTCGACCATGTCCTTTACGTCTGTGCATTCTTCAGTGTTGTGGCCTTTTGTCCTGTGAAAGTCACTGTATTTGCTCCGATCAGCATTGTGACGATGTCGGATTATTGGAGCCTTTGGCCATGGGAGCTCCTCAGTGGCGAATATCTCGGTGACGCTTTTGGTGAGTGGCGTCCATCTGGAGTTCTGGTTCGACTGTACGTTATCCCTTCCGCCTAACCGATGTTGCAAGCCGGATGAGGTGTCAAAGTTTACCCTTGACTGCCAAATGCCTAGCTTCCGCTTTTTGTTTAGTCGGGCGGTAAGGACGTTGTCTTCTCTTGTTTTCTGGGTGTAGAGGTTTGTGCTCTGGGGGAGATCTCTACCCAGTTGCTTCTCCGTTTCCGCAAAGCGTTTAGCTGCTGTCATGATGGCATCCCATGTGGATGGCATGCCATCTTTACCCGTTAAGGTGCGGATGAGCTCTGGGTCGTTCGCGCCCTGGATAAAAGCAGCGCGAACAAGATCTTCGCTAATATTACCCAGACTTAGCTTCTTTGAGTTGAAGCGAGTGATGAAGTCTGGCAAAGATTCATCTTCCTCTCGAATGCATTTGAGGATTGTCCATTGCTCTTCGGTATACTTTCTTTGTTGGCTGAAGTGTTGGCTAAACTTCTGTTGGAAGTCTGCCCAGTCGTAGATGTGGTTGACCGGTAGACGATCGAACCACGCTCTAGCTGGCCCAACAAGCGTCATTTGGAACATGTAACACCGCGTAGGTTCCGTCCAACTACTGACGGTTGCCCCCGCTATGAACCTGTTCAAATGATCGTCTGGATCAGATATACCATCGTAAGTGCCGATGTTGGACATCTGTTTGGCGCTTTTCGGGACGATTGCTTCCGCAATGTCCCTTGCAAATTTGGACGTTCCCGCCTTTGCAGCAGTTGGTGTAAATGTTTTGGAGAAGTCACGTGGGTTTCCACCCGCGTTTTTTGGTTTGAAGGTTTCTCCAAAATGCCTTCTCGGTTGGGAGTCCGTTTCCTTACGCTTCCCTTTCGCCCTATGACGAGGGTTTGCGTCACTATCGGATTCCTCCGAATCATCGTCAAAGTATACGAATTCATCAGCCTGTTGGAGTAAACGTAAGCGTTCATCCAACTCAGCTTGGAATTCTTTTTGACGTGCTTCCGCCCACGCTTTAACTTCATCGAGTGTTTGGCGGGGGAGCCTCGTTCGTTGTCTCTCTAACTGGGTATCGGTGAATCCCAGTGAGCGATTATTTACTGCACTTGCTCCAGCTTGGGTAACTGGGGTAGTGTTCGTAAAATTTACTGCACTTGCCCCGGCTTGGGTAACCGGGGTAGTATTCGTAAAAACTGTGTAGTCGCCGGTATTCCCCCCAGTAGCTGGGGTTGTGGTTACCGGAGTTTCTTTAACCATCTTTCCAGAAGTTTGAAAAAACTGAAAAGAAATGAAGTTCTAGCTTTTATGCACGGATGGCGCCAATGAAGAAACACTAATCAGCCCCGGGCAGATTACGGATAATCTGGGGGTTAAATAGATGTTTCCCACGAGGGGTTAGATCCAGCAAAGATGGTTCTTCTGATAACCTGCAAAACAGACACCGTGAGCTCGTCACTGAGAAGGGGGGGTACCTTCTTGTGACCACCCTCCGGCTTGAGAATCAGACTAGATTGCTCTTGAATATAAGTGTATATTAAGAGATTGCTAGAGCAGATATCAGGTATAAGATGTAAGATACAAGATAAGATTAGATGATCATACATTTGGGGTATTTATAGCCGAAGGTAGGTTTCCAAGAAGGTATAGCCGGCTGAATAGTATTCCTGTTCTACCAACTGTAGCCTACGCACGTGCCATGCTGGTAGTTGGTGGGTAGGCAGCGGCTGACAGTGACCAGGCCTGCTGTGTACTATTCCTTTTCCACCAACTGCCGGCTATGCACGTGGTATGACAGGAGTTGGTGAGTAGGCAGCGGCTAATAGTGACATACAGTACAAGAGCATGCTGCTCGCCATACTGTTGTCAATGAGCTGTCGTATCTCTGGTCAGATCTTTTGCCCATACCTCGTCAGGTACAGTACAAAAGATCCTCCAGTATCGTACGGACTGGCTTATTTGGGCGGGAGTATTCCCCCTCCCGCCTTTGTGCGGGATTGTTCCCGGCTTTGCTCATTCCTTCAGGTGACTACTGAATTATTGAGAGCTAAGTGCCTTGTGCGTGTAGCCTTGCTGCGCGGGTGGCCTTCTCTGATGGCTTGTATCCGCAGCTGCGGGAACAGGCGGAGTACTTCACCATTGGGAGGCATTTCCTGCGGGAACAGCTTGCGTACTGCGCGTAAGGACGTCACGTCTCTGAGCATGGTGGGTCCTGCGGATCCAGTTGGTTTCTGCGCAGACGTCTCTCTTCAAGGTGAGTCCTGCGGGTCCAACTGGGCTCTGCTGGGACCTACCTCTTCATATTCATTAAAAGAAAATTTCATAGAATATTCAAAGAATATGCCACTGGTTGTCTTGAGAATTTGGTTCAATGGTAAGAAACTTGTCTTCATTAGTGGAGATCAGGTTAATTTGATTCTTACTTAGGTCAGTTTGACGGATATTTGAGAGAATAGATGAGTCAAAGTTTTAATCTCGGGTTCAAGCCTGACAGTGGGCGACGGTTTACGGATTTCATCCGGATCTCATGTATTACGGGGATACGGTCTCACAATGATCGAGGAGTCGACCTTAGACACAGCCCCGAACATGATAGGTTTACACGTGAAATTTTTTGTCGTTCAAAAACAACTTATTGCATTGGATGTTAGATTCTATATTTACATAAATTCCTATAACGTTTTTAGTATTTATATCATTTAGTTTGTGATCCGAATTATAAATAACATGTCGACAGACTACAGAGATTCGAGTGTTACATATTTTTGTATTAAAATTTATATAAAAAAAAGAAGGAAATGTTTTGACCATTTTTTAATTGGGTAAAATCAAAATAAATTATATTGCTAAAAAACAAACGGTTACAATAAAGTGGCAGGTAACCGGACAATAAGCTATGCGGCAACCCCTATTTTGAATAACAAAACCGATTCTACTAAAAACAACGTTTTGGATCCTAGATGACGAAAAATTGATATGCAAAACCCGTTGAACCATGTTTAGAAATTTCACAGCCTCGATAAAATTAAGTTTGACCTTTAGACTAGTTTGTAAAATAGTCCTATATGTATTCTTTTTCACTCAACTTGTCACACCATTCATTTGTCTTGTATGTAAACGTATGGCATCGGTATACAATATGTATAATTCTTCAATACGCTATTGTACACGGACCTTAATATACAAGCGCATAATCCTCAAATCAATAGGTTGATTTAGTAAAGATGTGGGTACATATAGAATACCCCTTTGTAAAACTGATTTAGGAACAAAAATATGTTAAAACTACAGTTTATCTCTCTTAACAAATTTCATCATGATCTTCTAAACCATTTTTAAGCTTTTATTTTGTTCAATAAATAATACATAAGTATTAGTGCAATTGAGCCAATGTGCTCGTAATCTACTTGGGATTGCCTCACAAAAGGCCGCATGCTTGAGTAGGCGGGTGTGTTTGTTGTTTGAAGGGGGGGGGGGGGGGGGGGGTTATCTTTTGGTTTGATGAGGGCATGTGATATTGTGATATATAAAGAATATTATAACACAAAAGGTGCAATATAAGATTAGATGGATGTTCACAAATTCTTTTCATCATTCTTATTTTTGTGACCATTTGAAGTATAACTTAACTTGTATGCTTAAATAGATTGAACACCATATCTTAAGGCTAATATGTTTTATGTTTGTGTGTATAATAAACTTACAACCAACTTTTTCTTGAACAGTAAACATTATACTATATGAATGCAAGTGTGGTTTTTATATCAATGTAAACGTTTACCGTTTTCACAAGTATTTGAAATATGAAAAATTTTAAACCATTTTTCAGAAACATTATAAAATATGAATAAAAGAGATTACGAAAGGTTGATGGGCTATCACGAGTGTCGAGAACTTAATAAAATCTACCAGCTTAACAAGCCAGTGAACTTTATTAATGAATCTAAACTAAAAAAAGCTTATGATCGAGGACATACACTAACAAAGATCGGCCATTAACACAAAAAAACGCCATCTGTGGGACTCGAACCCACGACCACGTGGTTAAAAGCCATGCGCTCTACCAACTGAGCTAGAACAACTACTTGCCGTAATTCAGCAAATTTATTAAAAGAACTGGTTAATTCTAAACTAAATTTGGGTACAAACTAATGTGGTTTGGTTTGAAAACTTGCTTAAATGTTGCTAGCAACAAAGCAACAATGATGGAGATAGCAGCAAAGCTGAGGATGGTGGCAGCAACTCAGTGAGAATGACGACCGCGGAGTGGAGGTTCTAGTTTTTAAAGTTGAATTCCGTCGTTGTTTAAAAAAATATCAATTCTTTTACTTGAAAAGTAAAGAATTTGGATGAATTCATTCTAATTCCATCTTCCTTCAATTTCCTATCGGTATCTCTTGCTTGATGTTAGATTTCAATTCCCATAAGTTATGCAAACCAACTGCTTCCATATGACATAAAATCAGTGGTGCTTGTTTAACTCCGGCCCAAGAAACATATGCCACTACTACTCTACATTGTTTATTAATACTAGGGGTGTTTTTCGGGTTCGTTTTTCGGGTTTCGGGTTTTTCGGGTCGGGTTCTTCGGGTTTCAAAGTTTTAAATCTTGACCCGAAACCCAACCCAAATCTCTCACGGGTTTTTTGGGTTCGAGTAATTCGGGTTCGGGTTTTTTCGGGTTGGGTTAATCGGGTTTCGAGTATCCTAGAAATAAAAACACAAAACCAATTTAAAAAAAAAACTACAATGCTAACATCAAAACAACCTAATCAAATAATCAAATAATAAACTAACCTAACTTAATAAAATAATTCAAAAGAAGAGTAAAACTAACTTCAACCATAATGGTATTCAATCGGGCGTGATTTGGTTGTTTGATTACGGTTGATGTTAGTAATAAACCGAAAACATAAATTAATAATAAGCAATCGATCCATAATAGTTAAAATGACAACAGTCAATTAAAGCCAGATAACTTTAGTGGCTAAGACTTAGCATATTATACATAAAAATATATTTTATTTCAAAACTAAAAGTTAATTCGGGTTTTTCGGGTTAACCCAAATCTTATAAATCAAACCCGAGAACCAACCCGAATTACTTCGGTTCGGGTTCGAGTTAGTCTTTTCTCGGGTTCGGGTTTTTCGAGTCGGGTTAGTTCGGGTACGAGTTTTTTCGGGTTGGGTTTCGGGTAAAAGTGACAGCCCTAATTAATACTATTGCGTGTTCGTTCACAGAATACGTGAGAATTCAAATAAATTGGAATTAAAATCTCATGACATGCATATTTGTTGTAGGGCCAAAAAGTGTGACTTGCGATATCAAATTACGAAACCCGTTATATATTATTGGTCACGTTAATAATTAAAGCCGACGAGGAAATCAGACACTAAACGAGAGCTTCGGGAACGCGCGTTTAGCTTCAACGGTGATGAGATCTTCTAGAATGTTTAGTTTTAGCTTTAAATAGGACATGTTAACTTTTTATGTGGGTGTATGTTGTAAATCACCACCCAATGGGAGCTCACTTGGGTGGGTCGGTTCTTGTTTAATATATCAAATCTTTTAACCGACAACGAGATCGTTCACTATCCATATTATCTTTAAATTTTTGTTCGGTCGTTTGATTTACCGCACCCGTCTCGACACGTTTATCGAGAGCAAAACCGTTCGGTGGTCGTTTCGGGACCTACAATTGGTATCAGAGCGGGTCGAATCTTATGATTCAACTTTGCTCTTGATATTCGGGTTCTATTTCCGCTATTACCCGAACCGAGACGTTAAAAACCCGTTGAAGTTTTGAAAATAAAGTTTGAAGATCTTGAAAATAAAGTGGGAAACAAGCGTGTTTAAAGCTATCTCCTTGAAAATCCGAGCGTTCGAGATCTACAAGTGCCCGATCCGGGATATATTATAACTCCTCACGTCTTCGAATTATCAATTCACTTGGATGTCCGTTGGATTCCACTTCTGATTAAACATTGGATTTAGCTTTCATTTCATGCGATATTATGTTTGATTATACTCATTATCGCATGTTCCGATATATGTTACGAAAATATGTTTGCTATGAGTTATATGGATAAGATCATTTGTATTCCGATACCCTGAGTGTCGCTTCTTGTGGAGCGTCCCATGAGCATGTTGTTGCGACATCGACAACATGTGCACCACCCGTGATGGTGAGATCAGTTCACGACGTCTCTTAAGTACAATTGGTATATATGACTATTAGGAGGCCTATGGATCGGTCCTAGGATTAATATTAAGGAGATGGATAGCAGTTATGCCAACTCGCCATCTCATGTGATAAATATACTGTAACACCCCAAAAATATTAAAATGTAATATTTCGGTTTTGGAATATTAAACCCGAAATACGTATCTAGGCTAAGGTTTAACCTGGTTAGTTAACCATTATTATCTACAAACACATACTTGTGTATAGAAGTTTGGAGCCAAGTGTCAAGTAACGAAACAATAGGGGCTAAACCTGGGCAAACCCAAAGTTAAAATAATAAAAAGAAAATAAATAAAACACACACACATAGTGTGTTTGTGTGTCGATGGCAGAGAAAAGGGAAAGGGGAAACCCTCCCTAAACCCTAAATCATTCAAATTAGGCGAGTCCAGGAATAATCAAGGTGTCTCGGCTACGGGATTAGCGATCCCTAGCTCCTAACACCATCTAAACACAAGGTTAGTGTCAAATCCTAATGTTTAAAGTTAGGCTTGGATGATTGGTGATGGGTTAAGAATGTAACATGAAATTGAACATGGTTATGTGTTATAATCACTATATAGAAAATGAGTAGTGAATAAATTAAAGTGAAATTGAAGTTTAGAGATAAAACCCATATGAGGGGTGTGGGTGGAGACATGAGTGAAGAACTCATGTTCAATCCTCATATGAATCGTGGTTAGTTTAGCTTTAAATGTTAAGATTATTGCTAGACTAATTAAATGGTGTGTTATGAAACTCAACCGAACCAAAACGGTTGGTAACGACAAGTTCAACAAGTAACGATAAGATATGCAAGAAATGGCCAATGATAACTAAAAGGATTGTTTAAGCGAACACGGGTTCGTTAAACAACGAAAATCCTACTAAAAAGGGATATACTAATGATTGATAGATTAGTATGAAAAATGGGCCTTGAATGCTTGCATATGCTAATAATAATGTGAATTGTGTTTAGACAGATCACATGAATCGTCGGGAAGCAGAACTGGTAAAGAGTCACGCAAAGGTTGGCGATTAAGGTACGTGGCTATATGCTTCGTTATTTATTTCAATTATCTAATCTTGTTAATTCAAAGGATTTGTCGTAAAAATGTTTATAAGTGAGAATGGTTGCTCACAAGTGATAGTATTCACAAAAGCAAACCAAACGGGTCAAAGTGATGTACACGCAAACCGGGTAATGGAAGCGTGGTTAATAAGGACGATGAACCCGGATAATGGGTTGTAAATAATATAAACGCGAACCGAAAAAAGGGAGCGTGGGTTATAAAATAATAAACCCGGATTATGGGTTATAGTTGAAAAAGAATAGTTTCTTGAAAAAAATTATGAATGAATCAAGTTTAAGTACTTGAACATAAACAGAGTGAAATTAGTGTAAACGCGAACCGGGTAACGGAAGCGTGGAACACGAGATTAATAAACCCGGATAATGGGTTGTAAATAATATAAACGCGAACCGGGTAACGGGAGCGTGGGTCAAAAAATAATAAACCCGGATTATGGGTTATAGTTGAAAAAGAATAGTTTCTTGAAAAAAATTATGAATGAATCAAGTTTAAGTACTTGAATATAAACTGGGTCAAATTAGTGTATACGCAAACCGGGTAACGGAAGCGTGGAACACGAGATTAATAAGCCCGGGTAATGGGTTGTAAATGTAGAGAAATAAACCTATAAAAAGATTGCGGACGATTTAAGTTATAATTCTTAAATGTCAAAACGGGTTAAATAAACGCAAACGCAAACAGGGTAACGGGAGCGTAAAACCTAAGAAATTTGAATCCGGTTAATGGATTATGGTTTAGATATGTTAGACACGATTCCCAAGTGATTAAATTGAGTTTGGATGAGTTTTGGATAGATTTGGATGCAAATTGGGTGAAAAGAAAGCATGCCCAGGTGACACGGCCGGGTTGAAAACTGACACGGCCGGGTAAAGGTTCTGAGATAAAGCATGCCCAGGTGACCCGGCCGGGTTGAAAACTGACACGGCCGGGTAAAGGTTTCGAAAGAAAATATATCCTGGTGACCCGGACGGGTTGAATTCTGACACGGCCGGGTCAGGAAGAAAAATAAAAGTAAATAAATAAATAAAATAACAATATATATATATATATATATATATGTTCAAATGCTTTGATTTCTAATCGTTTGAATGAAAGTGTATGATAGGTAATTATGCACTTTAGACCCCGGATGAAGATCAAGCCATGCCGAAAAGCCGAACACAACCGAACCGAGCAAGCTTCCGCAAAATAAATTGATATATGAATTTAGTATTAGTGTGTAATGTTCGTTACTTGTAAAGTTTTAATTACATTTGGTTTTTGGGTCCTATTAAGTGTGTGTTATGCTTAAATACCTTGTTTAACGAGTTAGGGTCACTACATATACCGGAGTAGTTACCTGTATATTGTCATGTTTTATGTTTGCTCATGGGTACTTTGCATCTTATCATTATCATAAGTTCAATCTAAATTACGTTTCATTAAATCATTTTGAACCTATTATTCCGTACTGAGCATTAGGCTCATTCTGTTGTTATTTATTTTTATGCAGGTACACATGTTACTTTGGGCGGGGTTAAGAGAGAAGAATAGAGAACCAGGATCACAAAAAAATATCTTATAACCGCGTTAATTTGTAAAATAACATTAAGTTTGTCTTGTCTAGTGTAATATAACTTTTACTAGTAAATAAATAAAAATTGTGTCTTTTGTTCAGAAACCATGTTTATTGTGACACATCAGCCCAATCCGGCCCGGGGTGATACACTTTCACTCACAACCACTTTCAACAAATATTTAAAAATTATAGGAGGTGAACAATAGTTTTTCAAATATACATAAAAATAACTGCATTTTCTCTCATATACTCACAACACCCTAAACCACTATTTAAATTATAAAAACCCCACTTACAAAATTTGATGTTTTGGATGTGACTGCTCTTAGTTTGTAATTTGTTTTCTTTTTATATTTAATGAAAGTTTGTCCTAGCTTTGACCGGTTATATATATATGGCAGGTTTAAGAGGGAACTTAAAAAAGTGAAGAACTCTTCATTTTACATGTAAAAAATTAGTTTTAGCATAAACTTTTTTGGACTTTTTGCTTAGAAATACATATAGAAGACATTACAATAAAAAAATAAATTTTTTTACATTTGATTTTTTTTAAACGACTTCTACATTTGTTTATACGTAAAAGCTTTAAAAAGATTATGTAAAAATGTGGTTTTTATATTTTTTTTACATGAAAAACGAATTTTTTTAGTGTTTTTTTACATGTAAAATAAAGATCTTCCCATTTTTTTCGTTCACTCTTGAACCTGCCTATATATATAGGTGATTGTTAAAGAGGATATTAATGCGAGAAATGAATATGAGTCACTAGTTTATTTTAGGTTTTAAATGTTTAAATATAACTTAAGAAAGTATAAATGCATCTATCTCCTCAATTAATATATCTATTCAATTAATATAACTAATCAAATTACTATAATTAAAAATATTAAGAATTCATTTATTTTAGGAAAATTGGAAATAAATAATCACAACTTTTACCTTTTGGCCGATAATAATCCCAATTCTTAAAATCACTACCAATGGTCCCAACTTTTACCTATTTTTGTGTCAATGGTCCCCCGTTAAATATACTTAACAACGTTAGATTTTAAATGACGGGGAATCTGATTTGTCAATTACGTGGCATCTCTTACTTTTTTTATATACTTTAGCCATGTTAAGTGGCAATATCCCCTTTTAAACATTTACCCTGATGGGAATTCTCACAACCTAAAAAAAACCCTAAGTTTGATTATAATCTGCCTTCTCAGTTCTTAGTGTTCTTCATCTCGAAATTGATGGTACGTTACTCTATAAACTTCAATTTTGAACCTTTTAATCATAGCTAGTTTGAAAGTAACCTAAATTACACTTGTAATATTCAAGGTGATGGATGATTTTGTAGTTGTAAAAGTGTGGCATGGTGGGAAGCTTAAACCCAAACCAAAATTGCACTATGAGGGAGGTGCAACTGACATGTTTAAAGTAGAAGTGGACAAAATGTCTTACTTTGAGTTAATGGATTTCGTAATGGATTTTAAGTCATACAAAAATAAGGATTTTGAGATGTTTTACTTGGTTCTTGGGATGAAGTTTGAAGAGGGACTAGTTCAGTTGAAGAATGATAAAGATGTGAATGGGATGATAGTGAAATTGGGGGAAGATAAAGATGTCAAGCATATTCTTCATCTTTATGTGCAGGGTAACTGTTATGTTGCTGAAGCCCATTTGAACCCATGTAGCCCAACCCAGTAGCATAGAAGCCCAACATAGTAGCCTTGAAGCCCACACAAAAACACCTTTGAACCTCAACCAATCACCAGAAAATAAGACCAGATACACAAAGGCATCTGCTTGTAGACTTCCAATAACACCCACCAAAGAACTTCCCATAATAGGATTTACAAAGAGTAGTGCTAGGAGACTTCTCATAACACCACAAGACAAAGTAGTAATTTCAAAGGGTGTTTCTTATGGATCTGAGTCATCTGAGATGGATCAGATAGTGATGATGAAGACTGGATAGCATCTTGGTCAGACAATGGGTCAGACAATGATGATGAGGAGTGGAGAGCATCTGTTGCTTCCTTAAAGGTTAATAAGGAAAAACAATTGTCAAAGAAAGATTTGGTTGCACATTTATTAAAAGGAACTTATGTTAATTCACCTAGTGACACATTAATTGAAGAGCAAACAAGTGATGCTAGTAGCTATGAGGACTCTGAGGGGGATGTTAATTCACCTGGAGAGAGTGAAGAAGATGACATAAGAGGCAATAAAAATAGGAAAAGTGTTCCGGTGGTAAGTGAGAATACAGATTGGAGTAAGTGGATTTGGGTTGTTGGTACAAGGTTCCCTACAAAGGATGCTTTCAAAAAAGCTATAAGAAATTATGCAGTTTATAATGGTAGGAATGTTGCAATTTCGGTGACTTTATCGCTGACCAGTACTTGCCAATATTTAAAGCGGATCCACACTGGAAAGCACAAGAAATCCAAGAATCAATTAAAGAAAAATTCAAGGTTATCATAAGTAACTGGATGACTTATAAGGCAAAAAGTGCTGCCCACATGAAACTTCATGGGTCAATGAAGGAACATTATAGTAAGTTGGGTTCATACGTAGAAGCATTAAAAGAAGTAAATCCTACTTCAACTTTTGAACTTGTAACTGTCCCAGTACAATACTATAAAATGGATTCCGATGATGAAGTTTTCTTTAGAATATTTGTGTGTTTTGATCCAATTAAGAAGGGTTTTTTAGCTGGTTGTAGAAGACTTTTATGTCTTGACGGTTGTTTTCTTAAAACATTTATTGGAGGCATGTTGTTGGTTGCAATAGGTAGGGACGCCAATGATCAAATGTACCCAGTAGCATGGGCAGTTGTAGAAGGTGAAAACAGTGACAGTTGGACATGGTTTATGAATGAACTGAAGAAGTGTTTAGGAGTAGACGATGATGGGAAGTGTTGGACACTTGTATCTGACCAACATAAGGTATGTTAGACTAATTTATTCTCATTTTAGTTAACTATTATTAACTTGGTTTTTTTTTTTTTTTTTTTTTTTTTGTAATTGTGTTTAGGGATTAGTAATGCTGTTGCTGAGATTTGGAATAATGCCGAGCACAGAAATTGTGCTATGCATATCTATGCAAATTGGCATAAAAAGTTCAAGGGTGATGATCTAAAGGAATTATTCTGGAGAGCTGCTAGATCTTATTCGGTGTCTGATTACAATAAGGCAATTGTTGAGATGAGGGAATTGAATGCTGATGCAGCTGAAGCATTCATCATCCAGAACCCAAAATGTTTCTGTCGATGCTTTCTTAACACTGAAACCAAGGCTGATGTCATAGTCAACAACATGGCAGAGACTTTTAATGGGTATATCCTTCATTATAGATCGAAGCATATAATCATGTTGGAGGATATTAGGGTGTCTGTTATGACCAGGTTAGTTAACAAGCAAAATGAAATGGCTCGTAAAAATGTGTTTGTGTGCCCTAGGATTCAACTAAAGCTTAATAAAGACAAGGACAGGGCTTTCAAATGTAGTGTATTTCCTTCAAGTCCGACTTTGTTTCAAGTGAAGAACTTTAGTGATGTGTCTGTTGATTTGAACAATAGAACATGCACATGTAGAAAATGAGAGCTAACTGGTATTCCATGCTACCATGTATGTGCAGTAGCAGCTTTTTTGAAAAATGAATGTTGAGGAGCTTGTTCATAGTTGTCTCACCAAAGAAATGTATCTCAAGTCCTATCAGTTTACAATTCCTTCATTGCCTTCAGAAAAATATTGGCCAATTGTTGAGCTTCCTCTAAACCCTCCACCAATAAAAATTGGTCCTGGAAGACCTAAGAAAAACAGAAAGAAGGATCCTCATGAACTCCCTAAGAAACCTGGAAAACTAAGTAGGCATGGTCTTTTTATCACTTGCCAAAACTGTTTTGAAGAAAGACATAATAAGGCATCATGTACTGTAAGTCCAGCTGAAACAAGCAATCAAGTAAAAAGGAAAAGGGGAAGGCCAAGAAAGACACCGGCTGCACAAGCATCACAAAGTGTACCACAATCTACTCAACCCTCCAAACAGTCTACTCAAGGACAAAAGTCAAGGGGAAGACCAAAGAAGTATGCTAAAACCACCCAAGAAAGTCAACATGCACCTTGAAAGTGTTCTTATGTGTATTTAAGCTGAATGGTTGTCTTTTGTTTAACTTTGAATGTTTGTCTTTTGCTTGAACTGGAACATGACGGTTTGCTGTTTTGTTTGTACTCGAATGTTTTAGGTTTTACAAGTTGAATGTAATCAGACTTGGATGGTAATGTATGTTGTCTTTGTTTATGTGATGTTACTTTGTTTATTTGTCTTTTGTATGTCTATGCAACCTTGGTATTGGATGGTATATGTTGAAAGTTGCAAGGGTAAAACAATAAATAAGTTCTAGTTAAATTAGTAATTTATGTTACAAAAATAATATAAGTTTTTATGCAGGGGCAAAACTGTAATTTAAGTAGTCGGTTAACTTGGTGATTTATGTGGCCAGTGTATGTACAATAATTTTTGTGCACGTCAAACTGAGTTTGCAAAAATTGGTAATGGATGGCAAAAGTTGAAAGTTACAAAAGTTTGTTTCTTTCACTTGGGATTGTCTATGCAGGGTTAAAAATAGGTTGGCAAAACAATAAATAAGTTCTAGTTAAATTAGTAATTTATGTTAGGGAAATGATATAAGTTTTTATGCAGGGGCAAAACTGTAATTTAAGCAGTCGGTTAAGTTGGTGATTTATGTGGCAGATGTGTGTGTATGTACAGGTCAAGTTGTGTTTGTATGTTGCAGGTGTGTGTATGTGCATGTCAAACTATATTCGCAAAAAAGGGAAAAAAAAACATTTTGACTTTATAAGTCAAATAATGCACCTGCTCAAAAAGTAGGCTAAAAACCCATTTTGCTAAATCAATATGTAAAAACTATCTGAGCATTCCATTACATATAATTGAACATGAGTGGACAGTACATTTCATTACATATAATTATGCATTGAACCATTAAAACCATAAAAAACATTACATTGTGCATTACAACAGTTATATTAACTTAAAATACCAAAACATTCCACTTAATAAAGCTACAACTGCACAAATATATACTTTGTTTGACATAAAATTCGAAAACGCTAGCTTATTTTTCAAACTTTTGTTCTTTTCGCGTAACATCATATTCTCCACCTCCATGTTTGCAATCTTCATCTTTAGTGCCTTGTTTTTCATTTGAAAAATGTTACAATTGCATCCATTAGACGTCATAGCATCAACTTGTTCTTTCCATATAAAAAAAAAAAAACAATCAGACCTCTAATAGAAATTCTAAAACTCCTTTAGACAACAAAATTTAACTTGCAGACCATAGAGGGCAGCCGTAAAACTCATGCCCTTGTCTTGCACTTCGAATTCCAGCTACTCTCCTAACTGCAACCAGGTCGTGGTTACAATACATGCATGTTTCCATCGATCCCAAGTCTACAGATTTTGGGTTTACGGCCCCAATTTTGTTTCGAATGGAGGTAGATGATGAAGATAAACTCATGTCAGTTCCCAATTTTGGTCAGAGGGTAGAGACGAAGTTAGGGTTTGCAATTGTTTTTTTTTGTTCATTTAGGGTTTAAAAGGGGGATATTGCCACGTAACATGGTTAAAGTATATAAAAAAAAGTAAGAAATGCCACGTAATTGACAAATCAGATTCCACGTCATTTAAAATCTAATGCCGTTAAGTATATATTTAACGGGGGACCATTGACACAAAAATAGGTAAAAGTTGGGACCATTGACAGTGATTTTAAGAGTTGGGATTATTGTCGGCCAATAGGTAAAAGTTGGGATTATTTATTTCCAATTTTCCTTTATTTTATAACTTATTTTTTTGTCTCTTGAATTTTTATCCTACACAAATATAATTTATTCATACGTTAAAATTTCTTTCTATCCAAATTTCTTCCAACTCAATATATTAATATCCATCACACGTAGTTACATTGTGATAAATATTACAAAAAACTATTTTACATGTGTTTGCATTAAATATCAAAAAAAAAAAAAAATACAACCTACACAAAAACATATAGCCCACAATTGTTCTAAGAATAAAAAAACATATAACCTACACACAAAATTCATCATCAATAAAATACACACTCACACGAAAACATATAATCTACACAAGAAAAACATATAACCTACACACGAAAATTTTATCCTACACAAATACAATTTATTCATACATTAAAATTTTTTTCTATTTAAAACCAATTTCTTCCAACTCAACTTATCAATATCCATCAACACGTAGTTACATTGTGATGAATAATATAAAAAAACTATCTTACACATGCTTGTATTAAATGTGAAATGTAGAACCTACACAAAAACATATAACCCACATTTGTTCTAAGAATAAGAAAGCATATAACCTGCACACGTGTAGGATATGTGTATATTTGCGTAGTTTATATAATTGTTGATGTCGAATTAAATATGTAAGTTGTATGTCTTTATGTATGTTGTATGTATTTATTGCTCAAAACAAGTGTAGGTTAATTTTGTGTAGGTTGTATATTTATTGTTTATATTTAATGGACACATTTGTATGACATTTTTTTTTATTATTTATGACAATAGTTTTTCTAGATATATCAATTGAAAAAAAATATATTATGTTTCAATATTTATTGTTAAAAATTACGCGTTGATATATGCTAATAAATTGAGTGAATAGAAATTGTCTTTTTTAATATAAAGAACTAGTATTATATGAATAAATTATATTTTTGTTAGATAAAACGAAGATGATGTAAATAAATTATAAAACTAAATTAGTGTTTTTATCTTTTTAATTATTATAGTTAAATTAGGTAGATATATTAGTTAGAGGGAGATTTATTATAGTTATATTAGTTGTATTAATTGGAGAGAAAGTGCGCATTTATTGTTGCATTGACATATTTTTCATTTGTTTTTAGGCTTTTAAAGCATAAAATAAAATTAGTGGCACATATTCATTTCTCGCAGTAATTTCATTTTTCTCTTGAATTTACACACACACATATATATATATATATATATATATGTATGTATGTATGATTAAATCTTTTATTTTTTTGTCCTCATAACATATTATAATGTAATGTAAGCATAACATAACATAACATAACATTTATGCGACTTAGAAGATTTTAGAGCCTATATATATGGGTGCATACATAAGAAATTATCTAAATCTAAGTACAAAATAACTCTTTACTTCTCAACTTATTGGGTTTTACTATGTTCAAGCACGACCTCAACTACATCGAAGATGACATTCTTGGTCGTAATGTTATTTTTAGTCTATGGTACTCTCTATCTTTTGATCCTTTTGCATACTATAGCATATTCTTAGTTATAGGTTTGCAAGCATCAAATGTTTTGCTAATGAAGGATCGTTAGTACGCGACACAACTCAATCTAACATCAAACCTACAAAGGGTAGTGATATACCTTGTAAAAACGGACGAGAAATGCCAGCGTCGTTGCCCCCTCGGCGGGACGTGTCAGAAGGATCATATTTGTCAATGTTTCATTTTAAATAATTCAGATAATACAATTTAAACAACTTTGGCTTACTATAAAAGATAATAAAAAAAAGTTATTAGAGTATCCTTGACTTTCTTTCTACATCTTAAAATAGAAAAGTAAACGTATGGTTAAAAGTATTGGTTACAACTTACAACGAGGAAGATGTCTAGTGTTAATGACGAGGAATTATCGTGTTAAATTTCATATAGGGAATCCTAATAAATTTTTTAATTGAATGATGAATAAATTACATTTTTGTCATTTTGTATAAAATTTCAGTGTTTTGCCTCTACCTTTAATATTGACGTTATTTGTACTTTATGTTTTTAAATGTTACACGCTTTGTCCTTTATCTCTTAACCAGTTAATTATATACATATACATACATATCTCTCTCTCTCTCACAAACACAATATAATAATAATTAAAACGAAAGGAAGTGAGGCGAGAAGAATCCATCGCCTCCCCCACTCAGACACACATATTTTGCCCCCTTTATCGCTCCAGGGGGGGGGGAGTTAAAAATGAAAATCGCCCTATTTTGCCCATTATTCTCACCCACTACGGGCAGCCTTAGCCTATTACCTTTTATTCAACTAGCTTTAATTTTGGTGAACTTTCTTGAAATTGCGATGTCCAATAGATCGTAGTGGCTAAGTTGTGGTGGAGTTTTGGACCATGAACACATTTCAGTGTAATTATACTATGTTGTATATTGTAAGGCCCCGTTACCGGTAGCCTTACTTTCGTGTTGGATTTACTCATAAACGCAGTTCTAAATATCAGAGTTAATTAAAACATTCGCGGAACATTAAAAACATTCAAACCATTACATTCCATAACCATAATTCTTGTCTTATCGAGCATTCATAGTCATTTAAAAACAAAATATAGTCTTTTAAAATAAAACATCATAGCAAAATCTTCAGATGCCAGCTTCGTCCAAGTCTGCCATGTGTCCTCCTCAAGCTACCTGCCTCATTCTACTCACCTGCGTGCATACTAAAAGTCAGCTACGCTGAGTGAGTTCTAGTTAATCACATAATCATACAATACCTTCTTACATTTCATACTTAACCTCTTAACTTCCTTTCATACACACATAAGTGCATATACTTTCATTCTTACCTTCATACTTTCTTTACATACATAATTATACGTTTTAAAGAGCCTTTCGCCCTATAACCTCACAGATATTATAAGGGTCTGGTCCCTAACATCACAGATATTATAAGGGTCTGGTCCCTAACATCACAGATATTATAAGGGTCTGGTCCCTAACATCACAGATATTATTAGGGTATGGTCCCTAACATCACAGATATTATTAGGGTCTGGTCCCTAACATCACAGATGTTATTAGGGTCTGGTCCCTCCCTCGTTACCATACAACCATGCCTTTCCTTCGTTTATTAACTTTATCGCATTCATACATATAAGCAAATACATTATACTTACCTTATACGTAACACTACACACCTGACAATACGTGCAATATCCGAAGATCGTTCACGTACTAACAAGCAATCAATCATACATTTCACATCATTCATATAAGGCATACACTTATCACTTAGGATAAGTGTATTAACAAACATATCGAGTATGCACACAGCCCCGAAAACATAACACAGAAGTGGGGCTAGAAACTCACCTCAATGCGGTTGCGTTCACCGTTTACGGTTATTCCCTTCTTGAGCTGTGCACGACTAACTGTATAATAATTACAGTATTAAGTACCGCTCTAGTCATCTCATAGCTACTTACTTAGTCTTACACGTCTAAGCTGTTTTACTTCATTAAATCATTACCTGGTTAGTTAATCGTTACTCATTTACCTTTAAAGGTATCTTTCATAAATTGCCAAACTCCAAGGGCTGTTATGTAATTATATAATTCTTTTCTAAGTCCAGGGACCATTCTGTCTTTATATTAAACTCCTAGTTCGTTACTTTTCCCTTAACGAATTGGGTAAAGAATCACCCTCTGATTCGCTAAGCTCCCATAACGAACTAGCTAACGAATCACCCTCTGATTCGCTAAGCTCTCATAACGAACTAGCTAACGAATCACCCTCTGGTTCGCTAAGCTCCCATAACGAACTAGCTAACGAATCACCCTCTGGTTCGCTAAGCTCCCATAACGAACTAGCTAACGAATCACCCTCTGGTTCGCTAAGCTCCCATAACGAACTAGCTAAAGAATCACCCATAACGAATCACCAATAGTTCTTATCCAGACTTTGACTCAAGGGTCAAAGTCAAAATCGTCAAGAACAACAAATAGTCAACAGATCTTAGATCTGCAATTAAACCTTCGTTTCTTAACCAAATATCACGATTTTGGTATCAACGGAATCGTCTGACCAGCGCCTACAAACCCCCAACCATCAAATCGGCCTAACATCGATGTTTAAGGGGTGCGATTTAGGCATATAGGTTACGGGTTTACTTAGGTTTACAATTAACCCATCAAATGTTAACCAATTCCATAAGATTTGTTGTTTTGGATTCGTTTATAACAAACTAACACAGATCTATGATTTCCTTAATCAAACCGAACCTATATGAACGATTTCTAAATATAAACGTACCTTAGACGAGTCGGTATTCGAACACGAGCTGGTCTTTGATGTTGTTTTGGTTCGTCACAACGATCTAGCACCAACAATCTTGGGTTTCGACTTCGGATCTTGGTTCGGGTTATAGGATGGTGTGTGTGTTTTCCAAGGTGTAGGCTATGGTGTAGAGAATGGATAAAAATGGAAAGGTTTAGGGTTTAAGGGGTATTTATACTCCCTTAAGCCCATGGACCTAAGGCCCATTCCATTCCTTATTTTTCATCTTCTAAAGTCCAAGCTCACCTTCTATTAGTTTATTTATTTAAACCAACACACGACACTTTATAAAATGAACGAAATTTATTTTATTAATTCTTATCAAAAGCAGGATGTTATAATATATTTAATTAAAGCACTTGATTCGCACAATTAGCACGTTAATGTAATTTGTATTATATATATACGTATTAACTTTTTAACTTAAACAAATTCCTAAAGAATTATTTGAACTTTTTATAAAAGAATGTTTTGTAGTTTTTTTTCATTTTCATTCTTATATGTTGATTTTGTTTAATTCCTAAAGAGTTATCACGGACAGATTTTTTTTAAAAACGTTATCTTGAAGTTAAAGATGCTTATTTAAAAAGTAAAACTTACATAACCCCACATATACCCTGCTAACCAACGCACATCGAAATACTGAACTCCAATACTTTATAAATAGATAAAAAAATCACCCCAACATGAACAGAGGACATTATAAACCTTGTTGCAAACAATTTACAAGAAAATACATGCTACTTGCTGCTATGGTTTCTTGACACCCGGACCAAAAGAGGCCTTATACCAAAAGTACACAAAAGAATACAAAATTTATACCGCCCGAAAAAAAAAACTAAAAAACAAAACACATACACACAACCTCTTAACATCTAAACAAACAAATATATGCCATCACACCACTTAAACTGGTAATATTTCTGCCATTCTAGCTTTAGCGTCATCTGGAACTTCGCGTCCAGGAACTTATACCTTTAGAAGATTGTAATACCTAAAACAGGTCAACAAAAGTCAACCACGGTAAGCCAATAGTTGTAAACTTGTAATGAAATTGAGATACAAGATCATAAACAAGCGAGACATACTCTATGGCAGTGAATAAATGGTCATACTCGGTAATGAAGGCAAGCAAGGCCTGCAAATAAATATATTATATATACATCATTATTTATTTTCCAAAGATATTAAATATAATTATTTTCCAAAAATAGTACCTCAACTGGCATGTTTAGCAGCTCATAATAAGTTCGGACATGATCTAATCTTGTTCGCATAGACTCACTATTGATTGAGGGTATCGCAGACAGTGCCTGTTACATTATTATTTATGTGAATTTTTAGAAGCGGTTTAATATTTTAATAATTTCACACAAGATCGTATACAAAGTAACAAACTTCAGAAAGAAATGATAAACCTGTTCTAACGCGATTGTGTTCCTGCATATCTGCTGAACACCAAAAAGATTGATGTGTTTCATCTCTGCCAAAGCCTGAAAAATATATGGAGACTCTATATATTACAATCACAAGTTTAAAACCAGAAAAAAAGATATATATAATATTAAATAATGTGGAGTGATATTAGAAACCTTGATGGACGCGTGTGATGCAACAGCACAGATTCCACCAAATATATAGTTCCGTTTGTCTGGAGCAATGAAAGGAGCAATTACTTCGTCTCTGCGAGTTATCTGTCACAAGAAAATATATAATTAAAATATTAAAGTAGAAAATTATAATAATGAAAGAAAATGGTGATTTTATATATCCCCCTTGAAATTTGGTATAACATCATATTTAGTAATTACCTAACAATTAATCATAATTTAAAAATAAGTTAATTACTGCAATGGTCCCTGCGGTGTGTGCATGTTGCAGGTTTGGTCCTTAAGTTTGAAAAATTACACGTATGGTCCCACTATCTTGAAAACGTAACACGAAAGGTCCTTAAAATGAATGGGCGTTACTTTTTCAAGTTAAGTGCTGTAAAATGACTAAAAGACCCTTCACATAAAACTTACATTGGAATACGATAGTTTAGAGTGTAAGGAGAAAGAGAAGGGTATAATGTTCATAATCATATTATAAATTGTATATAATGAAATAGGTAAATATGAAACTTTAAAGTATTTTGAATGGCTAATATAGAAGTTTTCAGGGGCATATATGAAATTCAACAAGGAAAGAAGCTTGAAATACAAGGCTCACCTGAGTGATTAAAGATATGATATAATCATCAGGTTCCTCGGCATCTTGGTCCTCCAAATATTCCCTTGTTGCCATTACCTGTTAAAAGCAATGTTAAAAGGTTAAAAGCTAATTCATCATTTAATGGTCTTGAATGATTTATTTATTTTGAATGTGACAAACCTGCATGTTGAAAACTGTTTCTAATTGCATTTCTACACGTAAAACCTTTAGACAATCGATTGCTAGCTTTCTGTAATCCTCAGCAAATGCTGCTAGATCCTTCAGAGGTAAACTACTGTTTCGTTTATGATGGGCAGATGTCGGCTTCACATCAAACTCTGTTGTATCATATGCTTTTGCTGATGCATTCCCGAACTTGTATGTGAACCACAATCAAAATATATTTTAAGAATTAAAGAATCAAATTGATAGCGTGTGAAAATATATATATTTAAAGATCTAATTATAGAACTCGCCTTTCAATAGAGTCAGCAATGTATTCCAATGAATCACTGAGGGACTCCAACAATACAAGCTTGTTGTTATCACGAATCAAAGACTCCTGCAAACACAATTAGAGTTCTGCACAATTAAACGCCATAAAAGCAAAATATGCAAACATTTAATTAAAGAATAAAAATGACCTGTTTTATCGGCCTTAGTTTCATAAGTAATGCACTAATTTCCAGCTCAACACCATCAGTGTCAGCATCAAAAATATGGTTATCTGCATTTGCATTTGCATGTGCAAGTGAAGTTGGCAAATAAGCACTTGCTGGATCACGTCTCATTAGATTCTCAACATCATGTCTTCCAATAAGCATGTAACTTTGCTTCTCAAGAACTACCTGATATATAACCAACCACACAAAACTAAGGAATTTGGTGATAAAAATATGAAAATATCTCATAACTCAAAAACACTAAATATATGTAATGAACTAATGGAGAACAGGTAACGAACTAGTCATGCCTCAGTGTACGCTGCGCGACATCTTTCATATGTTCGCTCTAGGAACGTTTGCATGTACTTCACAAGGTCACCAGCAAATTTCGGCATTGCTTGGGCCCACCCAAGAATCTGCAATAATATTATGAATTTTAAACGCAATTGTAAAGTCAAAATCAGTGATATGATAACAAAATAATGAGAAAAGACTTATGAAGAAAAGAAGCATGCCTCCTTAGCCAGAAAATCTATGGTCAAAAGTCCTTGTAAGATAGGCCGTCCCTTAGAAACTGATGGCGTGTAAGCAGCAGCAGGGTTTGCTCGTGGGCGAAATGCGGCTGGACCTACAATAAATTCGATAATTGCTAGTGTCACATTAAATTTCACTGTATATTATGAATATACAAACTATTTTACAATTAAGTATTTGGAAAATATTATAATCTAAACCAACAAAGGGTATTTATGGGTCGGTCCTGGCCCAAAGCCATAACCATAACCAAACTTTCAGTTAACCAGAAAATTATAACTGATCGGTTATGGTTAATCGGTTTTACATGTTGATCCGGTTAGGTTATGGATCGGTTAACCATGAGGTAGATTTTTTTATGAAAAGTTTGGGCCCGATTAACATAGCTCAAAACAATGTAATCGGGCCTGAAAGTTTGGGCTTTAAATATTTTACCACTTAATAAATTGCTATTAGACATTTGGGCTTGAAAATTCTGAGACTTAACATTTAGCATTTGTATATATTACATAGCATTCGGTTATACGTGTTGGGTCAGCTTGGTTAACGGTCCTGTCAGTGATGGAAATATCGGTAACCATAACCGACCCGATACTTTCAGTTTTCAAGAAAAACATTAAACCAACCCATCAGTTTTGGTTAGGTTTGGTTATATTGGTTCGGTTTCATATTATGTTAATTCGGTCATGGGTCGGTTAATTCAGTTTTATGCACATCCCTACAATGTTAAACACTGATTGATTGACTATGTCCATGGTGAATAAAATGTTAAAACACTGAACTGGTTGTTCACTCCATTCGGACA